>NW_027503744.1:0-37604 GCF_021521415.1 Bidens hawaiensis
TTGTCTTGATCTCCAAAAATATTATGTCTTTGTTCTTTTATTATTGAGACTTACATAAAAAAAATTATTTTTGAGTAGTATAAAAAAATATTGGTTTAAAACTTAAAGGGTTAAACTAGAACTACAAGGGTGAGGTTATCAAATCTGTTTTGAACACCCTGAATGAAAGGCATGTAAGTCCGAATGGCTTGTAAGTCCAACGTTCAACTTTAAAGCTTAAAACTTCTCTTGTTATATAAAAATTTTTTTGATCAAGCACTAAGGGGTTGAAGTCAAATTGGGGTGATTTGGGGAAAGCCAAATACGCTTTGAGAAGAGATAGGAGGCATCACAGGTCGATGAGGATGTCCATCTAAGATTTATGCCAAAATTGAACCTAACCCGTATCACTGACGCAATGAAAATCATGCTAAGTCTATTATACCTGCTATCAACCTGTCTCTTTATGACATAATAACGCTGAACATGAATCCTTGTGAAAGCACCTTAATCAATATGATTCCAAGTTCGGATCCTTTCGTAAAGGTGACGTTTTTATCAGAACTGAAATTTGATCCCAAAATTTTGCTAAATTACATGAAGACCGGTGATTCTTTTTGTTTTAATTGTTATTTTTGGTTTTATTTTATATCTTTTATTTTTTTCTTCATAATTACTCTCGTCAAAACTGATTGCCATAAGAAATCGGTTTTCAAAACCATGGATCAAGCTTGTGTTGGGCTTAAAACCTTTTCAGCCCATGTGTTTTAAAATTGGTTCAAAATCAAAATTTCTTGGGCTTGGTTCACATCTGGGTTCTTGGCCCATCAAAGTTTTCGGCCCGTCTGGAGTTGTTTTAATATAAAAGGATTTGGATCTGCATTATTAAGATCATTTTTCAAATCCTTTAACTTTCAATTATATCTCCGGCCAAAAACCCCATAATCTTCCTTGCTAATCAAGATTAATCAGCTCGTGTTTCAAGTTATATTGTGATATTCGCTTAGTAACAGGTAAAGGGACTAAGGGGAAAGCTTGTTTGGTCTACTGTCAAGGGTGTTTTATTGAGATTCGCTTAGAGTTCATATGATAGACTTTACTTAGGATGGACGTTCGATTTGGTTGAAATTTGTGTTGGAATGTATCAAGGGGTTTTTTGCAGGTTTTGGTCATTAATGGTGATTTTGGCCAATTGGAGAAGATGACCCGGATTTCAATGGGGAGCTCAAAGGGTTCTGTCTCATAAAGTTTGACCTAGAACATATGGTCAAACTATGAGTTCTCGGTTGACTTTTTGATCAAGAACTCCCTTCGTTGACCGAGAACTCTCTTGTTCTCGGTGGGATTGGACAGAACTCCCAAGCTAGACCGAATATTGTGGACAGAGAACCTTATCTTGGACCGAAATCTCTTCGTGTGGACATAAAACTCTACCTTATACCAAAATCTATTATTAAAACAATATTTCTCTACACCTTCAAGAACCGCCGAGCAATCTGATCGAATTCAAAAGAAGATTCTTATTTTTGAGAACTCTAATCAGAATGTTGAATCTTCTGATCATCCAGACAAGTTTATTGTCACATTTAAGAAGGATTTCTCAGATAAGTACGGCGATCGTTCTGGAGTCAGGTCCTGGGGATTTGATGTTGATAAAAGTATGAGGTGGGTGAAACGCAAGTCTGGAAACACAGAGTATTATAAGAATATGAAAGATTTTGGATCTTGGAAGAAGGTGGATCTGAGCGACCTCATTAACGCTACATTTCATAACCCGAACCATGACAAGAAAGCCACAAACTTCTGGAATTTCCTAAGGAAACAAGTCGATCAGGGATTTCCAAACATGAAAACAGCTGAATCGTTCTTGAAGAAAGCTTAAGGAGTTCAAGGCCCAAGGACTGGAAAAAACAATGGTGAATGTTATGTGGCCTGCAATGAACAAGGAAACTCACATTCCTGTGCCTAATGCAATTCCAGATGGGACACTTGACGATATGAAATTCTAGACGTATTACAGTGAAATAGCTACTGTTGTCATACGTCTACGAAGGGGCCAATACCGGTTCGTCGATCCAAGGGATTTGCTGAAGTTCGGAGAGAGAAATATGAAGACTCTCAGCACCTTTCAGATTTTTGCTTAACCAATCTTTAAAGCTGCTGCCAAAGAATATACAAGGATGGTGGCATCGATTATAAGAACATGATTTTAGGCTGGTGAATTAAAGGACGCAGACGTGAACATTATGGAACACGAATAAATGACAAAGCTACAAACCAAGGGGGGAGATTGTTGGGTCCGTATTATTGGTTTGTACTTAGTTTATGTTTAGTTTTGTTTGTGTTTTTTGCGTATGTGTAAACCGAGATCATTGTGATCTCGGTGGGCTTTTGGGCTTGTAATGGGCTTGGTTGTAGTCCCTATATATAGATATTGTATGTAGGGTTAAGGGTTGGTCGTTCACTTTGCTTTGTTGGACGTGGGTTTTGTGTAACAAATGCTTAAGCATTAGACGTTAATATACGTATGTTTTGAAGCATCCTTGGTGTTATTTACGTGTTCTAAGTTGTTTGTCTTGAATCATCTCATGCTATATTCCGCAATAACACCGAGATCATTGATATCATATTGAAAAATCCGTTCCAAAAGGACTTACATAATTCTTTTTTAATTATTTTAATTCCATTTGAAAATCATAGTGACGCCTATTATAATCCATTTTTATAATCCCGGTTCACATGTTCTAACCCTAAAATTCATCATTTGCCTATTGCATTGAAATCTATCAATATTCAAGGTAACTATCAAACCTTTGTAATTCTATTCACATATATTTAGTTTACAAATCTACTTATATAATAAACCAATAGGTTTTCATCAAATGTCTTCAAAGTGTCACATGACATTTCCTAATTATTTTTTAATTATTTTAATTCCATTTCAAAATCATAGTGGCGCCTATTATAATCCATTTTTATTATCTGAATTCACATGTTCTAACCCTAATAATCACCGTCTATCATTAATAAACTTAATACAGTTACCAACCTTTTTAATTCCCAATTTACCTCCAGCTATATCATATTTTTTATTTTATTGCGTATATAATCTTCTTGAATTTATATGTTAATCCAAGGTGTAGGTATATGTTTCAACTAAACATATGATGTATTAGTATTTATAAACTTGGTATATTATCTGTCATTGCGGTTCTTTATCTTAATTTTGTAGTGTGAATTAAAAATGTTTGATATATCATGTTATGAATTGAGCTATGCAGTTCCCTTGCTTTTGTCATATTTTGTAGTCATATTTTTAATAGATATTTAGCTTTAAGTTAGATTATTAATCTTAAAGATTGTATACGTATGTGCATGTAATATTTATGTATCTGAAAAACTTAACGCAATTGGTTGACAAGAAGAAGAGATGTAGGATCATTTTTTTGCGTTGTTTGACAATCAGACTCTTTTCGATTTTACTCCATTGTTTTCAAAATTCAAATATTCAAACAACCAACACAAAAAATAAAAATTTAACCGACATTTACGTTTGACAATTTAAAATTAAAATGTTATACTTCCATTATTTTCACTAAATGTTCATAGTTATTCCTATAAGTAACTAACTACGTTATTTACCCGTGTACGACACGGTGGAAATATATAAATCATATAACAACCACATGTATTATGAAACTGAAAACAGAATGTCATATATACTTGGGGAGACGACAATATGATTAGGGTTGTTCACAAGTCGAGTCAGAGTCGAGCCATGGTGGTTTCGAGCTCGGGCTCAAAATTAAATGGGGCAACTCAACTAAGGCTCTAGCTCAATTTTAAAGTTAATCGAGATTAAGATCGAGCCAATGAGTCGAGCCATCATTGAGCCGAGCCTAGGTCGATTTTGGCTCGGTTACAAAAATGTGTCAACTCAGCTCAGGATGTTCCAAATAAAGTTTTATTAGATAGTTTTATTCGAGCTTTTATCGAGCGAGCCACGAGCCCGAGCTTCGAGCCTCGAGTAAACATGATATATAGTTGTTAATAATAACGATAACAAAATAAAATATTATTAAACATAAGTTTCAACGAAAATAATACCATTTTACAATTTTTAGATAGATAATTAAAACTTTAAAATCAGAATTTCATAAACTACTAAATAAATCCTTATAACCACATTTGAAGTTTTTATTTGTAACTTTACCTTATTTGTCTAATATTGTAACATTCGTTATTTTACATCCAAAACCCAACACATTTATTATTATGATTATTTTTTTTCTATTTATTTTCTCTTTTGTCTCATTAATTATTCGAACGTTCAATGCTAAATAAATTCTCGCGTTGTTTATATCTAATTTTCCCTACTAATCGAATGTGAATGTAGATGGGGATTCTATAGAAGTCCTTCTGTCTCATCTGTGACTGTGAGTTGAATGAATAAACGGATTAAGTCAATAAAAAAATATCGAAGAATTCAAAGAGCGATTCAGGACAAAAAAAACAGAAAAACTAAAGTTGTATGGATTCACAAATAATTTATCGAGAGAAACTAAAAAAGAGATATCAAAGTAATTAAAAGAGATATCAAAGTAATTTATTTTTCTTTTATTGATTTATTTTTGTTAGCTATTGATTTAACTATGATTTATGAGCAAAACCCACCCTTAACTAAATTATACCCTCTTTTGCACCCAACCATAAAGTCCAAGGACCTATCTGCAAATTACCCAAACATTTTTTCCCTCCCTGCTTCTCCCCGTCAGCCGTAACCCCCTTCTTGATCCGTAATTAACGGGCTAAATCACGAAATTGATTATGTTAAATCATTCTACAATCGTAAACGCATCTACCGACACTTTAATTTTAGTAAACATTAACGATTTGACAACAATTGACAACCATTTCGTCATTATCTCAAGCCGCGCCTCTTGACCTTGGTAACTCTATAAATACTTGTTCATAATTCAATTACTTGGTCCTACACCCTCCTCGTACCATTCCGAACCATACCCCTTTATCAATTATAACCCAGAAGTTGTTTAATATTAAGTTCAAGTTCGTATTCAAACCGATAACCCTAGGTGGTCGTTCTTGCACAATTCGTTATCATCTCTGGTAATTATTACATGTTTTTGTGTCGTTTATAATCAACAAACAATAACCCCGAATCAATTGTAAACAACAATGATCAAATAAACCCCAAATGGAGAGCGTGTTCCTCCATTGTGAATATCCCGAGGACAAGAAAACCAATTACGCCTCGAGCGTACTCAGGAAGAATGCCCTCAATTGGTGGAACGGTGAGAAACGCACGCTTGGAGCCGAGGTTGCCATGGCCTTGCCTTGGGATGACCTCAAGAAACTCATGCTCAAGAAGTTTTGCCCGAAACATGAGCTTTAGAAGTTGGAAGAGGAATTTTGAAATTTGAAACAAGAAAGTGGTAATGACAACATCTACAACGATCGTTTCCATGAACGGAGCCATCTCATCCCCAACATGGTCACTCTCCTTGAACGTTCAATCGATAAGTACATCTCGGGTTTGCCTATGAAAATCCAAGATTCCTTCCTAAGTCGTGAAGCTCAAACCCTCCATGATGCCATCACCTTAGCCGGTACCCTTACCGAGAACCATGTCAAGGCCGGGACCTTGACGCGGAAGTGTTCCAAGAAACCCATATCCGAGCCCACCAAAGAACCCAAGCCCGAATGTTCCAAACCCGAGTCTTCTAAGCCTGAATCCTTCAGTCACAACAACAACAACTCTCCTCACTGCCGCAACAATAAAAGAAAGTCCAATCCCAAAACTATGTCTTAGCCCAATCGCAAACCCAACCCACCAAGATGCCCTACACAGGATCCCACCCATTATGTGATATGTGTAAATTTCACTATTCGCCTAACCTCAAGTGTCGTCAATGCACCCATTGCGATCGATTTGGTCACCTCTTTACCACATGCCATGAATGCAACCAACTCATGATGCAACCATTTACCTCACCTCATACCCAACCCCAAACTTTACCTTATGATCAGCCGTTTACTCAATCACCCTCAACTATTAGAGCTTGTTACAATTGTGGAGACCCTAGCCATTATCGCAATGCATGCCCAAGAGTCGCACACATGAAAAAAATTCAATCCTACCCAACCCAAACCACTCAATATCAAGCTTACCAAGCCCAAGTAAATCAACTTCAACCAATCCAAGCTCAACCCATCCAAGCAATTCAAGCCCAACCAATTCAACCAATTCAAGTCAACCAACCAATCAACCAACCTCAAGTTAACCAAGCTACTCAAGGTGCTCAAGGACATGTATGTTACATCAACGGTTCCCAAGTCTAAGGCTAACCCTTTATGTAGACATGCTGCGCAAAAGACGTTTCTTTTATTTACTTTTTTTCATTTAAATATAATGTGTTGACTTCATTAAATCTCCAGTTTTGTTATGAATGAGAATTATGGTTATTTATAAGGGTATTCAATCTCTCAATTATTCCTATTATGTTGTTTAGTGCACTATTTATTAGTACACAATTTATTATCATGATTTAAGTGGTCTAGACCGGTTATTTACCGAGACTATGTGCATGGTGATGTGCATAGTTATCTAATAGTACCGTATTTGTATCATAAACTACCTATGACCGACTTCCTACAAATGTTTTAGAAATTGGGACTGTAAACATGTGTTGTACATAGTTATCTAATAGGAGTCACATGTACAAATTTTACTTCGATATTTTAATACATGGCTACCCAAACCCTCCAAACTCACCACGTTCTCACGGTACTTTTACCTCATCTCATCTATTTTATAATCTTGGTTTCAAACCTCACCTATTATTATATTCATAAGTCACATGATTCATTTGTTAACTGAGCCTAATTATTATTGCGTGAATTTTGTCGTCTTCTCATGTATTTTCTCTACATCGTATGTGTAAGTTATTTATATAATTTCAAAATTCTTTCCTAGCTATTTATTTAATTTTGTTGTTATTACTTTCGATGGTTAACTTCAACTATTTCGTTAATATATTTTTTTTTCTTTCAAAGATTATTTACTAGTTATTTATGGTCATTAAATTTCTCATATATATATATTTTCATTGCTCTTTTTTCAAACAATCCAAATTAAATATTGATAAAAAAAACTTTCTTTTACCTTATTTTCGAAACCGCACAACGAGATGAGTTATGTACATCATGCAACGATCTAAATAATTATGTGTGCACGAATAATTATCAAAGTCCTCGCATGGAACCCATAGTGAATACGGTTGTGTGACATAACTCGGAACCTAGAGTGATTTTGGGTAACGATACAAATGTTGATGTGATAAGGGCATGGTTGATACGCTACTGGTACATCATATATATAAATGTCCTTATCATGTTTTCCGTTTGTAGCGTTATTCGGGTCACTCGAAAGTCTGTGTTACTAAAAATAAAAAATAAAAAAAAATCTCTTAACACATACTTTATTTCTTTATGTTATGATTTTTCTATAATTTCAGGATGAAATTTTCAAAAATTTGTGAATACTGTAACATTCGTTATTTTTGAAATCCGAAACCCAATACATTTATTATTATGATTATTTTTTTTCTTTTTATTTTCTCTTGTGCTTCATTAATTATTCGAACATTCAATGCTAAATAAATTCTCGCGTCGTTTAAACATATGCATTTTTCTTTTATTGATTTATTTTTGTTATCTATTGATTTAACTAGAATTTAGGAGCAAAATCCACCCTTAACTAAATTATACCCTCTTTTGCACCCAACCATAAAGTCCAAGGACTTATCTGCAAATTACCCAAACATTTTTTCCCTCCCTGCTTCTCCCCGTCAGCCGTAACCCCCTTCTTGATCCGTAATTAACGGCCTAAATCACGAAATTGATTATGTTAAATCATTCTACAATCATAAGCGCGTCTACGGACACTTTAATTTAGTAAACATTAACGATTTGACAACAATTGACAATCATTTCGACATTATCTCGAGCCGCGCCTCTTGACCTTGGTAACTCTATAAATACTTGTTCATAATTCAATTACTTGGTCCTACACCCTCCTCGTACCATTCCGAACCAATCCCTTTTATCAATTATAACTCAGAAGTTGTTTAATATTATGTTCAAGTTCGTATTCAAACCGATTACCCTAGGTGGTCGTTCTCACTCAATTCGTTATCATCTCTGGTAATTATTACATGTTTTTGTGTCGTTTATAATCAACAAACAATAACCCTAAATCAATTGTAAACAACAATGATCAAATAAACTGAATTCGGATCCTAGGGTTTATTATCAAATTATATTGGGGAAGAACAAGTAAACCAGTTGTGTTTATTAATTTGCAGTTTCACCATTTAATCAACACATGTGTTGGCTCAGATGGCAGCCTCGTTTACACTAAACTTGTGAACCGGCCTGGGTGTGGGTTCGAGACCTCCCAGGCCCGGTTTGTTATTATTTTATATTGTGTTTTATTTTTAATTTCTCTTAATCCTTTTTTTGATAATTCAACTCTAAATAAACGCTATCCTAGTAAAGCAAACCCTGACTTCGTTTTTCTTGTCTTTTTGAAATTAAGATTCGTAATTATATATATTATCTATTTTATTTGTTTAAAAGTCTAAATAATAATAACAATAATCATAATAATAATAATAATAGTAGTTTAAACCATAAAACCCTCCAAAATTCTTTTAAACCGATTTTTAACCGTTACCTCATGCCGTATTATTTTACTATTTATACCCTCTTGTTCCTATTATTTATGAATTTCGATAATTAAGCTAATGAGATTTTAAATAATAAATTGTACTTAAGACCTAATCAAATCCCAAATTCATTATAAGTTTTGTTAATATTTTGTTATAACAAATTAATATTATCTTTAAACAACTAGAAGCACTCGTTGACGTATCTCGAGGAGCTCGACCGTTTCTATCTTAATTTTTTTTATCACCATCTCATATTCGTTATTCCAATCGTTAAGGTGAGTTTACATACCCCCTTTTCCATCTTTCATATTTTTGGGGGTAGCATGTATACCTTATTCATTTACTTATGTGTTATTACCACATCTATTCAAGATGCAATTCAATATATGTTTATGTGTGATTATTGCATGCTCTATGATAATTCTATACGTGCCTAATTCTTTATTTTATGTTTGGTGATTGGTATTAGATCCAAAGGCTATAAGGTAGGTGGTTAGATATAACGGCCTAATAGCATGCTTAGGGTCCATATACGTGCAATGTCTTTACGTGTTTGCACCCTGAATTATATTATTGATTGCAGTAGCTTAAATACTATTTAATGATTTAACATTATTCTTGTACACAAAAGCACACACTTAATCCGAGGCTATGCCTCACTCTGAAAATTGTTTTCAAAACTTTAGGAAAAAAACAAAATGGGAAATTCCTTAAGAAATCCTACCTTTTCATTCCCCTCTCCTTAAGGAAGATTCGTGTGACATATATGTAGTAAACTGTAAGAGTGACACACTTATTTACCAAACACTTGACACCAAGGCATGGTGTGGCTTTGTAGAGACTAACCTTGGTTAAACCGTAAATAGTCCAAACCGTAAACCGAACATGTTACTAGTTTTGTTAAATACTTGATTAAACATGTTTAATGTTAGATTTGAGTTTCTAAAACCATTTTTACAGCTTCTTTGATATTAAGCATGTGGAATCCATCTATGAACTCGTTAGGAGATGGAAACCGAACCAAACCGAAACTTTTGCTTATAAGACTTGTTGTTAACTTTTTGGTTGTAAAACTTAAGTATATTATTTATAAATTATTATACAAGATCTATGATATTTGGACATGTGGAGACCATCAAGGAACGTATTGTGAGATGGAAACCGAACCAATCCGATTTTTACTCGCTTAAGACACACAAATGTGTTTTTAGCTATCAAGACTTGTACATTTCTTTAGAAATAGTTTACAAACTGATTTTAAATATTTTCTTAAGTACTTGGAAATGTTGGATCCAACTTGATCTCATAAAATAGTTTGGACCGACAAAACCGAACAGTCTCTTAACGTGCGTTGTTAGTTCTAAAACAATAGAACTACATACTTGGTTAAGTCTTAATAAGTTTTATTGAGTTACCTCATAACATTCATTATTTCGGAAAGTTGACTTTGGGTTTGACCAATTATCAAGACCCGAACCAACAACCAGAAACACTCGTTAAAGATCTGTTTTAGTATCTTTATCCCATAGGAACTTGCATTTTTTCATATTTCCCACCTTATTACTTAACATAGGTTAAGTAAATATTAAGGTTAGATACTTTAACCCGGTTTTGAGCAAACTTACATTTTTAAAGGGTTATTATTATAAATTCTTAAATAATTACATTTTAAACCTTGAACTTTAATTGTTTAATTTTCGCAACAATAATTTTATTTAAAGATCTTCAAGACAAACTTTCTAAATCCAAGACTTCTTTTATTTAGGCTTTATACGTTAAACCCGTCGTTCCGGAAAATCTTCAAATTACCAACCGTTCAAGTTTATTACTTGAACGTGGGTGCTTTCATATACTTTCATACCCCATTTTCCATCTTTCGTTTTGGGGTGACATTCCATACTTATTCAACTAAATGCTTTATACTTGAATCTTAAATTCACACACGTTATTGTATACTTTACTTAAATAATTGCTAGATTTGGTATTCTATGATTATATGCCTATGTGTTTATCGCTTTTGGTTGGTGGAACTATAAAATCCTAGACTATTTGGCATCCCTTTATAGCAAGGTGTCGTTAACGCAATGCAATTAACGATATTTATAAAATCCTAGACTATTTGGCATCCCTTTAAAGCTAGGTGTCGCTAACGTAATTCTATTAGCGATATCTATTTATCCAAGTTATTGCTTTTATTTATTGTTTCGTATACGTGTTTTGTGGCTTTTTATCACTATTTACTTATATGCTCAAACTTATGAATTGCTCACCAACCTTTGTGTTGACAAACTTTATTTTATGAAATGTTACAGGTTTGACTTTTGTTGTCTCGAGGACTTGACGAAAAACATTACCAAGACTATTAGGATATTAGTAAAACGAACAATATAATTGTAACTTGTATTCAATTTGTTTGTATGAACGAGATGTGTTGATTATTGATTTATGAAATAAAATGAGTTGAATAAATATTTTCACTTTAAATAGTGTCTTGTGTATTTGTCCAATCACGTTGCACCCCGGCATGTTCCGCCGCCTTTGGTCGGGGTGTGACAGATTGGTATCAGAGCCACAAGACTATAAGATAGGTGATTAGACGTAACGACTGTGTATAGTTTTTTACTTTAGGGTCCTTATACGTGTTGCTTATACGTGTTTACCCTACTTGATTGTTTAATACACTTTTTTATTTATATACTTATTTATTTCATCAAATTGTATATATACACAAATACTCGAAACATACTAAGGTATCCTTCCCTTCCTTTGATTAATTTTATATATACACATACATGCATTTTCATAATAATCTAAGGTATCCTTACCTTACTTTTGTTTAACTTTATATAACATATACATGTACTTTCATAACAATGTAAGGTATCTTTATCTTACCGCGAAAACATTAGTTTTATTATGTTTTATGGATCACAAGCTTAACTTGGGTCCCGTTGTTTCAAATCTCCTTAAAGATTGTCTTATATGAGATGACCACTTTAAGTAGTCGAATGCGAGCGTTCCGGTCGCCATCCTAATCTTCGTTGTTAAAACAATAGAACCACGGTGGTTCGTGGACTAGTGTTTTGACATGACGTTATATTCCGATTTATTATATTTGTTACAATCGTTATTTGAGTCGAAAATAAGAAAAAGACGTGGTGGTACTAAACATGTTTAGACTCCAACAAGGTATTTTTGTAAAAAGGTTTTAGTGTCGGAATAGCAAATGATGGTGCTTCATGCACGATTTTTCCGCATTTAGATCTCCAGACATTATTTACAAATTTCAAAGATTTAAACAATTTTTCTTCCTTTTTTACTTTGTCATTTAAATTCTCATCACAAAATTCTCATTTATAAAATTCTACTTGACCGTTATAATTCATCCTAATATGTATTGATTTCACATGGTAAAGTTTTGTTAGTGCACGAAATGGTTGTCCGTAGCATTCGAATAAGTTATACATAGTTTAGATTGTTTATTTATTGTAAATGGCCCATTCGCTATGGTTTGTATAGCGAATGAGGTCCATTCGTTATATGCTAGGCTAGTTCGTTAAGGTAAAAGCTCATTCGTTATGGTAGCATAACGAATGAGAACTGGTTCGTTAAGTGATTAGCCTAAACATAGCGAATTAGGATTATGTTAACGAATGGGAGTGTGTAGCCTATATATAGGATGCTCCCATTCATAATTATGTGAGATCACACATATGAGAGGTGTGAGGTCCTAGATCTAAGTTATATTCTCTCTAAGTTATGTATTTATCCATCATAATGTATTCTCTCCGTGTTTATCAATAAACTATGTATTTAGCGTATCTTAGATTCGTATTGTATAATCGATGTATCATAGCGGCTAGATCCGTAACGGGTTTCTACAAGTTTTTATACGAATTTTCTCATATTGATTTCACACCACGATTTTATTACAATTTCGTTTATTGTCATCTATTCAATATAAGTTATATATATATATATTGAACTATTCATAATGTTTTTTATTATGTCATCCTTTGTTCATTAAGACTATTTATAAACAAAATTCTCATCTTATGAAATTTCATTAAATTAAAAAAATAGTAAAATGTCATTTTCGTCCTTGTGGTTTGGCAAATAATGCGAATTTAGTCCAAAAAGTTTATTTTTTGCATATGGACCCTCCACGTTTCCCATTTCTTGTCAATTACATCCAAATCAATAACCTCGTTAAATTTAATCATTAAGTCAGGGGTAGACATGTCTCACTATTTCTTATTATAATACTTACTTCAATGAATTGCAGTTTTCGTCCGTGTGATTTGTCCAAATCTGCGGTTTTAGTCCAATAGTTTCAAGTTTGCAATTTTCGTCATTTTAGTTTCATTTCACTTGCAATTAAACCCGAATTTATTAACCTCGTTATGTCTTGTCGTTAACCCATTTGCGTGCCCCTCATGCGACGATCAATTTTGTTGTTTTTCTCTCCAAATAAACCTCTGTCCTAATTCGCAACTCCCGTCATGTGAGGGGTTGTGGTGTATTTGGGGAAAAAGGGAAAAAAAGAACAAAATTGCCCCTCACGTGAAGGGCACACTGATGCGTTTAACAACCAAACTTAACGAGATTAGGGAATTCGAGTTTATTTGCAAGTGAAATGAAACCATATGGAAGAAAATTGCAAACTTAAAACTACTTGACTAAAACCACAGATTTGGACAAACCACAAGGACGAAAACCGTAGTTCACTGAAATAAGTATTATAATAATGAAATAGTGAAAAGACATGTTTACCCCTGAATTAACGATAAAATTTAATTGGGTTAGTGATTTAGATGTAATTGGCAAGAACTGGGAAACGTGGAGGGTCCATATGCAAAAAATAAACTTTTTGGACTAAATTCGCATTATTTGCGAAACCACAAGGACGAAAATGACACTTTACTCTAAAGAAAAAGGGTTTTATGATAAATTTTACCCTAAATTTTCAAGTAAATTCCCATTATATAAATCTTAAATTGTCTTTAAAGTTTTCATACAAGATTTCTCTAAAAAATTTCATAACGATCCCGTTCATTTTGGAACTATCATTTTACAATATCGATTATTTAAATTTTCACGACATTTTAAATTACACCATATTATATAGTACACATAGTAGAATTTTCGTTACCCGATTTATTTTCATAACAACTTTCATCATGCAATCTTTGGTTCATTATAAATTTTCACAAATAAAAATTTACATCGTACGTTTTTCCACGTTTTAAAATTCTTATGATAGTTTTACCATGATTTTTCAAGAAATTAACAAACTTATAACTTGTAATTTTCTTGAAATTTTCATGCAAAACTTCATAAAAATTCAACTTTATGGACAAAAATCGTTTATGTCGATTTCTCGATTCACAATGCCGGTCATTTTAACTTACCATGATATTTTCGTTACACGATATTAAGTAACGAACTTGGTAAAAAATTTTCATTACGCAACTTTGTATTCCCAAAACAACATTCATTATTCAATATTGAGACCTCATAACAAATTTTATCATTCAATTTACTTATTTTAAATTCCTCATAAGCAAAATTTTAACTTGATCCTTATAAACATTTATTTTACTTCCTCATGACGATCAACTTTTATTTTTACAATAAACCTTAAAATGCAAACTTTATTATCTTAGTTTTTCCGTGATGTCTTCACTACTTAATTTTAAGCATTTCAAGAACGATTTACGTTATGCGGGTTGATTAATTAAATAATTTTCTCCTAAATTATTTTACAACCTAAGCCGACCCGATGTATCTTAACAACTCTCATTTTAGTGGAAAACTTTTAGCAAAAAAATTGTGTGATTCACACGCTCGGATCTCAAAAATTCTATTTATATAATATATATATATATATATATATATATATATATATATATATATATATTAACTTGTAATTTTAATTATCAAAATTTTCATGGATGTTTCAAACATTATTTGTAAATTATGATATTTTCAATTTAATACTTATTATTAGTCATAAAACTCCCTAAACGCAACCACAAGTTCCCAAACACCCGTATTCCATCTCAAACTACTACCTTAAATTAAACCACCCTTCTACTTCAAAAGTTTCCCGAGCACTCAAATCTTTCATCAATATGAACGAAATCTAACAGATCAACGTTATATCCTCACCTGCCCATACCCCATGCAAGTCCAAGATATTCAAAAAATCAACCCAACAAAAGGCCCTAACTACCGACACTTCTACGCCGCGAAAACCTATCAAAATCACTATCCTAATACTTCAAAGACACCGACAAACACACTCACGAATGCTTTGAACATATACAAACCAAAGTTTACCCAACTATGACTCAAAACCCTTTGACCCATACTGTGTCGGGTCACAAACCATATTGCCACACCGTTCCTATCCAACCATAGATTTTGATATCAAAATAGCAACCCAAACACTCCTTACGAAATACATGTATAAACCGAATCTCAACCCAAACTAGTCAAGATCAATTATCCAACCCATCAACTTAACCCGAGCTCAAATAAGCAAAACCTCACCTCTTAGCCCAACCATTACTCACACAAGTCATCTAAACATAAGCCGCTCAAACGACCTAAACTCAACAAACCCCATCAGTGCAACTCAAGAAAACTCAACTACGCAAGTCAACCGAAACATTCTCACTTTCCACCAAATTCCAAACTGTTCACTGTTCGAAGCCAAAAACCCCTCCCTACACACGCATGCCTTATTTTTTCTTTAAATTTTTATGTATATACAACTAGTGTATTTATAATAACCTCATGTGTTCAAATAATCTATTTTAAATTATAAACTCTTAGAAAAAAAATGGGATGATTTACGTATTATACTCATATTTTATAAATAATCTTTGAAAATATAATACTGTCATGACAACAAAATTTTATGGGGAATTATTTTCAAAGATTATTAAACAATTATATACATGTTTTCAAGAGATTTTAAATATTGTCACCTAAGGTGATAATCCCATAATGACTTTATAAGTACAAGGTTTCATTTCGAATGTCGAATTCAAGATTTATTCAATAAGAAATTACAACTTTCACCATCTTGCATAAACTCAATGACCATGGCTTTGCAAATCTTTTTGGGACGCATTTATAAATGCTTTATACTTCATATTGTGACATGAATTTTGTTCAATAACGATTTACGCAAACTATTACCTCTTATTATCTCAAACATCATTTGTTCATAAATTATTTTCATCACAACGGCTTTATGTATACAAAGTCCTTTAACAATTTGGCTTACAATATTCATAATTGATAATGATCAAAATATTTCTCTAGCTACGTGCTTCCACGATGCTTGTTATTATATATATTTTCTTGGAAACGATTGAACGACTTTATTTCAGAGTTCATTTTCAATTTCATTCTATTATTTTCAAAAGAGTATATAATTAATGACTTACATATTTCATCATTTATACGAGTCTCACTGATTTTTTTTATTTCTTTTCAATTGATGAGATGTTTCGATGACAATATTATGCATATGAAACTTCATTTTGTGTTTTGAATTATCCATGATCAAATTCAAGTTATTAAATAACAATTTGTGTAATACTTTCAAACCTAAATTTCGCTAAAAAATTCGTTTATATTTTAAGCGATATTTTCATAACTATGTTATTCATATTTGGGCATTTATGCTTTTAAGCAAGACATGATTTTATGCATTATTCTACATCGTTTCATTTGAGCTTTTAAACGGCCTATGTGTGGCAGTCGGCAAGTTTTGGCGCTATTAGAAACCGTTACTATAATGACGATTATATAAATGATTTCACGATAGTGGCTGTATTCACGTTTTATCACATTTCATCGATTGTTTTGGTTGTTAATCAAATTCTATTTATTTTAAGTTTGATACATGTATGAGTTACCCCAAGAAACTCACATCATTCTCATGTTATTACATTATACACAATCGTATTCTCAATTACCTATAACCTCAAGTTTGTTCACGTATGAAACTCATCGTACGGTATTATTAATTGTGACGTCGTTTATCCCGACCTCATGTACTCACTTATTGGGTTTCTCGTTTACACATATCGGATTTTTCATTTTCACTCTTTGGATTCTCGTTTTCATTTATTGGACTTCTCACTTCATTTTATTGGAGTTCTCATAATTAAAATTTCACTTATCGGATTTTATACCAATTTAGTGTCCCGACGTGCAACCATGGATCTTAAATGATTTGTTTATTCTTTTCACATTGATGACATTTGACTTCAATTCTCCTTTCGTAATTGTCTACCCTGGATTTTATTTATTCGATCGTCTTTACTTATTTAAACCAAAATTTTTATTTTCGCCATGGTTTATATTCTAAGATTTTAATCGTTTCATTTAAGTATCCCATTTTTCTACTTATTTAAAAGTAAATCCCAAAATATTCTGTAAGGCCCCGTTACCGGTAGCCCTACTTTCGTGTTGGATTTACTCATAAACGCAGTTCTAAATATCAGAGTTAATTAAAACATTCGCGGAATATAAAAGCTTTCATAAAACATTTCATAACAAAACACATCTTGTCTTAAAACATCATCTTGTCTTTCAAAATAACCGAAACATTAAACTTAAACGTCTTGAGTCTTCCGATGCCAGCCTCTTATTCAGTGCCACGTGTCTCCTCAAGCGAGCTGCCTCATCCTACTAACCTGCGTGCATACTAAAAGTCAGCTACGCTGAGTGAGTTCTAGTTAATCATACATTATACAATATACACAAACTTATATTCTTTCATTCATACTTTCATACTTTCATACTTTCTTTTGTATTAACTTGCTTTCATATCTTACGTTATAAAGAGCATTACGCCCTACATTCCTCGAGTATTATTAGGGCTCGGTACCCTCCTTCCTCGAGTATTATTAGGGCTCGGTACCCTCTTTCCTCGAGTATTATTAGGGCTCGGTACCCTCTTTCCTCGAATATTAGTAGGGTTCGGTTCCCTAGTTCTCGAATATTAGTAGGGTTCGATTCCCTTATCGTTACCATACAACCATACATCATACCTCGAGTATTATTAGGGCCCGGTACCCTCTTCGTAACCATACAACCATACAACCATCCTTTTCTTCTTTTATTAACCTTATCACATTCATACACATAAGCTTACATATCATAGTTACCTTATATGTAGCGTTACAACCTGATAGTACGTGCAATATCCGAAGATCGTTCACGTACCATCAGGCAATCATTCATACATCTCACATTATTCACATAAGGCATACACTTATCTCTTAGGATAAGCGTATTAACAAACATATTGAGTATGCACACAGCCCCGAAAACATAACACATAAATGGGGCTAGAAACTCACCTAAATCCTGTTACATTCTCCGTTAATTGTTATTCCATTCTTGAGCTGTGCACGGCTAACTGTATAATATTTACATGTATCAATTAACTACTACTACTCATGTTGTATTTCTATCTTTATATAACCCACAACGAACGGGGGTCCGGGGGCAGCGCCCCTGGCAGCGGGGTCTAGGAGCGGCAGCCCCTAGCAGGGTCCAAGGGGCAGCGCCCCTGGCTGGGGTCGAGCTGGAAAAATTTTATTTCCATTAACTGTCTTAACACATTTTTCATTAGGTTTTTAATTTATTTTCTAATTTGCTAACTCCAGCGAACTTATCATTAAGCGAACTTAACAATAAGCGAACTTAACATTAAGCGAACTTACTGAAGGCGAACTCAGTGTTAAGCGAACTTAACATTAAGAGAACTTACTGTAAGCGAACTTAGTGTTAAGCGAACTTAACATTAAGCGAAGTTAAGCATTGAGCGAACTTATCACCAGGCGAAGTTAAGGCTCGGCGAACTTATCTTTAGGCGAAGTTATCATTGGAGAACTTATCACCAGGCGAAGTTACAGTTAGGCGAACTTGGCTTTAGGCGAACTTGCTTGCAAGCGAAGTTAAGCTTGCAGGCGAAGTTGAGCTTGCAGGCGAAGTTAAGATTTGCAGGCGAAGTTATTCAGTTCAGCTACGGGTTTGGTTTTTATCAATCATTTTGGCGATTTTAATACCCTTGTTATGGTTCGACATCACCCACTAACGTTCCCTAACCGTTTTCGTTCGTATATATATCCCGTATATACTATAAAGCTTGGACCTTTAAGCTTAAGGACGTTCAATACAAGATCTACGGTTTATCTTAAACGAACCGTACATGTTTATGGGTTTATTAGGTTCGTCCTAGCATCAAGTTTGCTACTTTACGCTTTGTTTAGATCCAATCTATTGTCGTTTCAAGTTTCAAGGCTAAACGTTCAATAAAACGTAAACTTTAAAGGTCAAGAACATACCTTTTGTGCTCGTTCGATCTTGGTTAGCTTGTTTGGGAACTCTAGATCTTGTGTAATAAAGATCTAATACCAACTAACGTTTAATCTCTCTCGGATCTTTCTCGTTTCTCTCTCTCGGCCGTCGGCCGTATGTGGTGGTGTATGTGTGTGCGTTTTGAATGTATAGAGAAAAAGATGGAAATGAATGATGGTTTAGGGTTTAAGGGTGCTTTAAGGAGGTATTTATACCCCTTAAGGCTCATGGACCTAAGGCCCATTACCCTTAATCCATCTTAATTAAATCCAAGTCCATGATCTTTTCCATATTAGACGTTAGTTAATATTATTAAACGCACGACAATTTAACGCAACTTTCTTTATTTATTAGAATATTTAGGATGTTACATATTCAACCGTTGGTATTGTTTTGTCAATATTTGTAAAATTCAACAGATTTATATACGTTTCTAATGTTCAAAATTTCGAAATAAATATGTCTCTTAAACCACACAATGGGATGAACCATGTGGACCATACGACGTTCAAAGTAATTAGGGGTGCACACTTAATTATCGAAATCCCCGTATGGAAGCCATAGTAAATGCGGTTGTGTGCGATAACTCGGACCCGAGAATGATAGCGGAAAAATGATAGAAATGCGAATTATGACAAGGGCACGGTGGATACGCCGCCGGTACATCCTATATATAAGTGTCTTTATTATGTTTCCCATTTGTGACGTTTTTCGAGCCATGCAAGGATTTGACGTTATTCTTTTGCTTAAAATTGTTATTGCAATTATCTTACTAAAAAAATGATATTCGTTAATAATTACTTTTTATTTAAGTTCATTTTAATTTCAGGACGAAATTTCCAAAAAGTTGTGGATATTGTGACATTCGTCAATTTCGGGTCTCGTTTGAATTTGTTTTGTAACCTTTTATTATGTAAACCGACCCGTTTTGTAAACCGAAACTCATGATATATAAAATATTGGATTTTTATGTTACCAAATCATTCCCATTTGTTCAATTTGAAAAACCCCTTTTACGGATTCGAAAACGGCTTTAAAACGAGCAAATTACATCAAAAACGAATTTCTAGACGCGAAACGAACTACGCTAGACTAGCTGGACCAGCCCCCCCCCCCCCCCCCCCCCCCCGGACACGCAGCACGGCGCCTAGATCCCCTGCACATTATTTTCGTTTTTTCTTGTTGTTTTGTGCTTTGTTTGTTTGTTTAACCAATCAATTTACATGCAAACATGAAAGAGAACCTTGTAAAGAAGCCTTGACCCTTACCCTATATATACACACCCATCTCCTTCATTTTTACACTAGCTCTCACTCCCAATTCTCTCTAAATTCTCCCATAGATCCAAGGTTGTATACGTGTTCTTGAAGGGTTTGACTTCCAAATGTCAAACAAAGTTTAATCTTTCATTCTAATTAGCTTATATAATCTTGTTAATACTTGAATATGGTGGTACAATATATATATACATATATATATATATATATATATATATATGTATATATATATGTATATAATGCGCATCCCTTGTTACATTTGGTAGTTGCTTCTCCGACTCCGGCAGGTTAAGCTTCGGACTTCGTAAGGCAAGGCTTCATGTAGGACTTTTGTGGTCCTTGATATATATACACTTATATAACTTATTTCACATATTTATCTTGTTTAAATTCTGCCATTTTTACTTTGTTTGTCATATTTATGAAGTTCCATGGTGTGGGCTTGTAGAGACTTACCTCCGTTTAACCATAAATAGTCCAAACCGTAGACCGAACTTGTTACTAGTTTTGTTAAATACTTGATTAAACATGTTTAATGTTAGATTTGAGTTTCTAAAATCATTTTTACAAGTTCTTTGATATTAAGCATGTTGAATCATCTATGAACTCGTTAGGAGATGGAAACCGAACCAAACCGAAACTTTTGCTTATAAGACTTGTTTTTAACTTTTTGGTTGTAAAACTTAAGTATATTATTTATAAATTATTATACAAGATATATGATGTTTGGACATGTGGAGACCATCAAGGAACGTATTGTGAGATGGAAACCGAACCAAAATGATTTTTACTAGCTTAAGACACACAAGTGTGTTTTTAGCTATCAAGACTTGTATATTTCTTTAGAAATAGTTTACAAACTGATTTTAAATATTTTCTTAAGTACTTGGAAATGTTGGATCCAACTTGATCTCACAACGAACTACATACTTGGTTAACGTGCATTGTTCGGTCTAAAAACAATAGAACTACATACTTGGTTAAGTCTTAATAAGTTTTATTGAGTTACCTCATAACATTCATTATTTTGGAAAGTTGACTTTGGGTTTGACCAATTATCAAGACCCGAACCAACAACCCGAAACACTCGTTAAAGACCCGTTTTAGTATCTTTATCCCATAGGAACTTGCATTTTTGCATATTTCCCACCTTATTACTTATCATAGGTTAAGTAAATATTAAGGTTAGATACTTTAACCCGGTTTGGAGCATACTTACATTTTTAAAGAGTTATTATCATAAATTCTTAAATAGTTACATTTTAAACCCTGAACTTTAATTGTTTACTTTTCGCAACAATTATTTTATTTAAAGATTTTCAAGACAACCTTTCTAAATGCAAGACTTCTCTTATTTAGGCTTCATACGTTAAACCCGTCGTTCCAGCAAATCTTCAAATTTCCAACCTTTCAAGTTTATTACTTGAACGTGAGTACTTTCATACTCCATTTTCCATCTTTCGTTTTGGGGTGACATTTCATACTTATTCAACTAAATGCTTTATACTTGAATATTAAATCCACAAACGTTATTGTATACTTTACTTAAATAATTGCTCGATTTGGTGTTCTATGATTATATGCCTATGTGTTTATCGCTTTAGGTTGGTGGAACTATAAAATTCTAGACTATTTGGCATCCCTTTATAGAAAGGTGTCGTTAATGTAATGCAATTAATGATAACTGTAAAATCCAAGACTATTTGGCATCCCCTTATAGCTAGGTGTCGCTAACGTAATTCTATTAGCGATATCTATTTATCCAAGTTATTGCTTTTATTTATTGTTTCGTATACGAGTTTTGTGGCTTTTTATCAGTATATACTTATATGCTCAAACTTATGAATTGCTCACCAACCTTTGTGTTGACAAATGTTACAGGTTTGACTTTGTTGACTCGAGGACTTGACGAAAAACGTTACCAAGGCTATTGTGATATTAGTAAAATGAACAATATAATTGTTACTTGTATTCAATTTGTTTGTATGAACGAGATGTGTTGATTATTGATTTATGATATAAAATGAGTTAAATAAATATTGTCACTTTAAATAGTGTCTTGTGTATTTTTCCAATCACGTTGCACCCCTGCATGTTCCGCTGCCTTTGGTCGGGGTGTGACATATTATTAGGGTCTGCAACCCTTTAACATTCTCATATATTATTAGGGTCTGCAACACTTTAACCTTCGCATATATTATTAGGGTCTGTAACCCTTTAACCTTCACATATATTATCAGGGTCTGCAACCCTTTAACTTCGCAGATATAATTAGGGTCTGCAACCCTTTAACCTTCACATATATTATTAGGGTCTGCAACCCTTTAAACATACAACCATACAAACCATATATATGTAGCCATACAACCGTACATACATTTCCTTTATATATATTTATACATACATACATTCATATGTACTCCTAACCCTTAGGCTGAGGGTAGTTGTAACGATTCCGACAAATTCAGGTATACCCTAGCCGGAATATACTATTTACGTGTTATTCAATACTGAATATATGAATTATAATGTGTTTATACGAGTATATAAGATTCACAGTACGAATTATACTCGAATGAACAACTAGTCGTATCGGAATTACGATTAATCGATGAACGGTTATTGAAACCCGAACGAATCGGGAATTACATTATAGACAAAATATATAATGTTTAGTGATGTTTACGAAGTATTAAAGCTTCGGGATAAGTGAATTATAGCACAGAAAAAGGATTTCGATTTATTAGTACGTCGGTACGATAAACGAAACCTTTAACATCAAACCAAGCAAGAGACGATCAATCAAGCCGAAAAAGATGCACAATTACCGACAATACGATGTGTTAAGTCAATAAACGTCATGGTTTAAGTTTTTAAAGTTTTTAAATCAGTTTTATATAAATTTTAATTTTAAGCCGAAAAACGACCGTTTTGGTCTCGTTTTGAGCGGAATTAAACGTTTAACCGAGAAACGAACTGAACCAGATTATCCACAACATTATCCGGATTACGCAATCCAAATGCGTGGCCATGGTTGGACTTGTGGGCCCCCCTCCCCACCTTACTATGGACCGATCGGTCCATAGTCTTCCACACACACACATCATTTTCTTTTTTCTCTAAGATTTCTCTCCAAATCCTCTCAAAACTCTTGAACATCCATCCAAAATCCAAGTTTTTAAGCAAGAATCAAGGTAAAAACCGAGTTGTGATCGTGTTAATCTTCTTTTCTTGGTTCAATTACAAGGAAATGAGGTTTCAAATAAAAAATGGGTGAAAACCCGAGATGAAACCGATTCTTGGAGGATCAAGTGATGTATACAAGTTATACAAAGGATCTTGGTCCAAGAAAGTAGTTAAAAGAGTCAAAAACGAATTTTTACGGTCAAAATCTTTGTTTTGATGTTTTAATCGAAACCAAGAAAGAAATGGCTTGATTGTGGGTATAACTTGCTTGGTGTGGTGTTGTTGTGCTTGTAAGTGTTGTATCTAGTGGCTAGCAAAGGCTAGAAACCAAGATCTTTGCGATCTAACGCTAGAAAACACAAGATAGTTCGGTTTTCGTATGATTTAGATAATTTGGACAAATTGTGGTAGGCCTAGAGTTGGGTCACGAAATTTCACAGAGATGATCTACACATGAAAATATGAGATCTGTGAATTTTTGGTAATTTTTGGATAAAGGATGAATATTTGGTGAATTTAATGCTCGGTTTTGGCCAAAAATGGTGAAAAATAGTTAAACATCATGAAAAATTCTGGAAAATTTAAGATAAGCTTTTTATAACATATAAAAGTCACACACAAAATTTCAGGTTCATTGGAGAAGTCTAATTAGGCTTTTCGGTAAAACGAGTTCTAGGGATTTCTAGCTCGGTTTTGGTAAAAATGGCATGAAAAATAAGTTTTTGGTTCTGGAAAAATTACAGGGAACTAAGTGGGTGACAGGGGTCATTCCAGAAAAATTTGGGATTTTTTGAAGGTCGTTTGGTATTTTTGACATATTTGGTGTTTAAATGACGTTTAAAAATGGTTAAATAAATCTTAGATATAAAAATTAATTCTGGAAAAATTTTATTAAATTCCTTACTGTCAAAATATGGTTTGTACAAAATTTCAAGGTCCAAGACTAAGCGGATATTTATTTGTGCTAATTGGAACTTAAAAACAAACTTTTAAAGCTTAAAACGAGTAAACCGGCGAAGTTCGCCTAAGCGAGCTGACTGGTGCATAAAAACCTTAAAAATGGACTATTTTCATGAAACTAAGTTAATCAAGTAAAAATAAATCATCCGAAAATAATTCGGATGATTTGGGTAATTTTACCCGATTTAACCGTTTCCGGTGTATTAAATGCGGAAACGGACCCCGCGGCCAAACGGGGTGTCTAACCGAGCTCTAATTTCACCACTTTTATGAAGATATCAATAATAACTATTTTCGGGTCGTGTGTGGTCAAACTCATTTTTTGAAAACATAAAGACGAATAACCGTGCTAGGCACGCAAAACGAGAAAACAAACTATCGGTAGTTTTGACTAAAGAACTCTAAGTGATATCACAATCTAAGTCCTGAGTAGTGTATATCAGCAACTGCCCCGAGGATTGTGTTGTTAAGTATGCTGCCTGCACATTCACGGACCATGCCTTGACATGGTGGAACACGATAGTGCAGACTCGCGGTCAGGCGACGACAAACCGCATGACCTGGACAGAGCTCAAGGCTCTTGTATTGGAACATTTCTGCCCGAGAAACGAATTGCAGAAATTAGAAAATGAATTGTGGAATCTGGAGATGCAGGGGGCGGACCACTTGGGTTATACGAACCGGTTTAATGAGTTGGCGCGATTGGTACCATGGTTGGTCACCCCAGAGTCGAAGAGGGTGGAGCGTTATATTTGGGGACTAACTCCAGTAGTAAAGAGTATAGTCAATTCTGGGGGACACCAGACGTATGAGGGTGCGGTGAAGCAAGCTGGTATCGTCACGTATGATTTCGTAAGAAGCGGGTCACTAAAGGTGACAGGAGAGTCCGCTGGGGGAAAGCGGAGTTCACATGACCATAGGACCCAGGAAAAGCAGCAAGGTAAACATGCTAGACCCACTGCCCAGAACTACGCCATTACTAGTTCGGGCGGAAGGCAAGAACCGCAGAAGGGAACGTTTCCTAAGTGTGCGAAATGTGGTTACCACCATGGTAGCGTGTGCAAAGAGGTGGTGTGCCACCGGTGTGGCAGGATTGGACACTACGCACCAAATTGTAAGACAAATCTGAACAACCTGAACCGACAACCGCAACCTATCCGTGCGCAGCCATTTAAGACCCAACCAGCCCGACAGCAGAACCCGCAAGGAAACCAAATGGTGACCACCAGCCGCGCTTGCTATGAATGCGGCAGCACGGATCACTTTAAAAGACACTGTCCGAAACTGAACCAGGGAGGAAACGGGAGGCAACCCTCGGGTCAGGCATCGTCGTCCAATCCGGCGCGAGGCCGAGCATTCGTGATGGGGGCGAACGAGGCACGCCAGGACCCCAGCGTAGTGACAGGTACATTCCTCGTCTCTGATCATTACGCTTCTGTATTATTTGATACAGGTGCCGATAGAAGTTTTGTCTCCGTTAGATTCCTTTCGATAGCAAACCTTCTTATTGGTGAAACCATAGAACCTTACACCGTAGAAGTCGCTAACGGTAAAACCATGATAGTTAATCAGATAGTTCGGAATTGCCCTTTTATTCTGAACGAACAATTCTTTCTGATTGACTTGTTACCGGTAGAATTGGGTAGTTTTGACGTGATAGTGGGAATGGATTGGTTAGCACGTAACAAAGTAGAAATAAACTGTGAAAAGAAAATCGTCAAAATCCGGGTGTCGGAGGACGAGGAGGTATTAGTGCAAGGAGAAAAATCCGGCACCATGATACCATTTATATCCCACCTCAAGGTGTTAAAATATATACGTCAGGGATGTGTGGCGTATCTAGCGAGCCTGATGGCCACTGATTCTGAGGAAAAACGAGTGGACGATATTCCAGTGGTACGCGAATTTCCACAAGTCTTCCCAGAAGAACTTCCTGGATTACCGCCAACCCGACAGGTCGAATTCAGAATCGATCTATTACCTCAAGCTGGCCCTGTTGCTAAGGCACCCTACCGACTTGCACCATCAGAGATGCAAGAATTATCCAACCAATTGCAAGAATTGTTGGATAAAGGATTTATACATCCTAGTTATTCCCCGTGGGGTGCACCGGTACTATTCGTGAAAAAGAAGGACGGAAGCCTTAGAATGTGCATTGATTACAGGGAGCTGAACAAGTTGACAATCAAAAATAGGTATCCTCTCCCCCGAATCGATGATCTGTTCGACCAGCTACAAGGTGCGAGCTACTTCTCAAAAATAGATCTTAGATCGGGATACCATCAGGTTAGAATCCAGGAGGAGGATATCCCAAAAACCGCATTCCGGACTCGCTACGGCCATTACGAGTTCTTAGTTATGCCCTTCGGGCTAACAAATGCGCCAGCAGTATTCATGGATCTCATGAATCGAGTCTGTAAACCCTACCTCGATAAATTCGTCATAGTGTTTATTGACGATATTTTGATTTACTCGAAGAGTAAAGAAGAGCACGAGCAACACTTGAGATTAATTTTAGAGCTTCTAAATCAGGAGAAGTTGTTTGCAAAATTCTCCAAGTGTAACTTCTGGTTACAAGAAGTGCAATTCCTTGGACACGTTATAAACCATCAAGGAATACACGTTGATCCAAGTAAGGTTGAAGCAGTTAAGAGTTGGCAAGCGCCTAAATCGCCAAAGGAAATCCGCCAATTCTTAGGCTTAGCTGGATATTATCGTCGATTTATAGAGAACTTTTCCAGCATTGCCCAACCCTTTAACCCTTCTGACCCAAAAAGATCGAAAGTATGAATGGGGTGAAGAGCAGGAAACGGCGTTTCAAACGCTAAAACAAAGATTGTGCCAAGCGCCGATCTTAAGTCTCCCCGACAGAGACGATGGTTTTGTCGTGTATTGTGACGCATCCCGGAGAGGGTTAGGATGCGTGTTGATGCAAAATAATAAGGTCATAGCCTATGCTTCTCGACAGTTAAAAATACACGAGAAAAATTACACCACTCATGACTTAGAACTGGGAGCGGTTATCTTCGCACTTAAAATCTGGAGACATTATCTCTACGGTACAAAGTGCACCATCTTCACCGATCATAAAAGTTTGCAACACATATTCGATCAGAAAGAACTGAATATGAGACAACGAAGATGGGTCGAATTATTAAGCGACTATGACTGTGACATCCGTTATCACCCCCGGCAAGGCTAACGTCGTAGCCGATGCCTTGAGTAGGAAGGATCGGATTAAGCTATTGCGAGTGCGAGCGCTGGGGATGATAGTCCAGTCGAACCTTTCGGATTTGATTCGAGTCGCTCAACGCGAGGCGTTGGAAGAGGAACAATTGGAAAAAGAGGGACTTTTCGGTAACGAGAAGAATTTCGAACAGCGCAAGGACGAAATTCTCTACTTCAAAAATCGGATTTGGATCCCGACCCTCCATGATCTTCGTGAATTGATCATGAACGAAGCGCATAAATCAAAATATTCCATACATCCGGGTTCGGATAAGATGTACAAGGATGTGAAGGAGTTCTACTGGTGGCCGGGTATGAAAAAGGATATAGCCACATACGTCGGCAAGTATACGACGTGTGCGAGGGTTAAGGCGGAGCACCAGAAACCTTCGGGAATGTTACAACAACCGGAAATTCCCGAATGGAAGTGGGAGCAGATCACGATGGATTTTGTGACACACCTCCCCAAGACATCCCGAGGACATGATGCAGTTTGGGTAGTCGTGGATCGATTAACCAAATCGGCACATTTTATCCCGATTAGAAATAATTGTAACACTGAGAGACTTGCGCAGATTTATATAAATGAAATTGTGTCCCATCATGGGATACCCATCTCAATCATCTCTGATCGGGATAGCCATTTCACCTCCAAGCTTTGGCAAGCTGTGCAAGAAGCGCTGGGAACGCGTGTTAATTTAAGCACAGCCTACCACCCTCAGACCGACGGTCAGTCTGAGAGGACCATCCAAACCCTGGAGGATTTGCTTCGTGCATGCGTACTGGATTTTAAAGGAAATTGGGATCAACATCTCCCACTCGTTGAATTTTCCTATAATAACAGTTATCATAGCAGTATAAAGGCAGCGCCTTACGAAGCATTGTATGGTCGGGAATGCCGATCACCACTCTGCTGGACTGAAGTGGGTGACACACAGGTTATTAGATCAGATCTGGTCCAGGAAACGACCAGCAAAATCCTTGAAATTAAAAACAATCTGAAGGCCGCACGGGATCGGCAAAAGAGTTATGCCGATACCCGTAGAAAACCGTTATCATTTGAGAAAGGTGATAAGGTGTATTTGAAAGTATCACCGTGGAAGGGTGTGGTTAGATTTGGCAAGGCGGGGAAATTAGCCCCTAGATACATTGTACCGTTCGACATTATTGCAAAAATCGGTCCCGTAGCATACCGATTAGAACTGCCTGATGAACTGAGTGCAGTTCACAATGTGTTTCACGTGTCGAACTTGAAAAGGTGTCTGTCGGATGAGACATCGGTGTTACCTTTAGAGGGTGTCCAAATAAATGATAAGCTCAACATTGTAGAGGAGCCCATAGAAATAGTAGACGGGAAAATCAAGCAACTTAGACAAAATAAGATCTCGTTGGTCAAAGTTAGATGGAACTCGCAACGAGGCCCAGAATATACTTGGGAACGAAAGGACGAATTTCGGAAGAAATACCCCCACCTATTTCCTCAAAAGGAAGTAGTTGACGCGTAAAATTTCGAGGACGAAATTTTTATAACGGGGGAGAATGTAACGATTCCGACAAATTCAAGTATACCCTAGCCGGAATATACTATTTACGTGTTATTCAATACTTAATATATGAATTATAATGTGTTTATACGAGTATATAAGATTCACAGTACGAATTATACTCGAATGAACAACTAGTCGTATCGGAATTACGATTAATCGATGAACGGTTATTGAAACCCGAACGAATCGGGAATTACATTATAGACAAAATATATAATGTTTAGTGATGTTTACGAAGTATTAAAGCTTTGGGATAAGTGAATTATAGCACAGAAAAAGGATTTCGATTTATTGGTACGTCGGTACGATAAACGAAACCTTTAACATCAAACCAAGCAAGAGACGATCGATCAAGCCGAAAAAGATGCACAATTACCGACAATACGATGTGTTAAGTCAATAAACGTCATGGTTTAAGTTTTTAAAGTTTTTAAATCAGTTTTATATAAATTTTAATTTTAAGCCGAAAAACGACCGTTTTGGTCTAGTTTTGAGCGGAATTAAACGTTTAACAGAGAAACGAACTGAACCAGATTATCCACAACATTATCCGGATTACGCAATCCAAATGTGTGGCCATGGTTGGACTTGTGGGCCCCCCTCCCCACCTTACTATGGACCGATCGGTCCATAGTCTTCCACACACACACATCATTTTCTTTTTTCTCTAAGATTTCTCTCCAAATCCTCTCAAAACTCTTAAACATCCATCCAAAATCCAAGTTTTTAAGCAAGAACTCAAGGTAAAAACCGAGTTGTGATCGTGTTAATCTTCTTTTCTTGGTTCAATTACAAGGAAATGAGGTTTCAAATGAAAAATGGGTGAAAACCCGAGATGAAACCGATTCTTGGAGGATCAAGTGATGTATACAAGTTATACAAAGGATCTTGGTCCAAGAAAGTAGTTAAAAGAGTAAAAAACGAATTTTTACGGTCAAAATCTTTGTTTTGATGTTTTAATCGAAACCAAGAAAGAAATGGCTTGATTGTGGGTATAACTTGCTTGGTGTGGTGTTGTTGTGCTTGTAAGTGTTGTATCTAGTGGCTAGCAAAGGCTAGAAACCAAGATCTTTGCGATCTAACGCTAGAAAACACAAAGATAGTTCGGTTTTCGTATGATTTAGATAATTTCGACAGATTGTGGTAGGCCTAGAGTTGGGTCACGAAATTTCACAGAGATGATCTACACATGAAAATATGAGATCTGTGAATTTTTGATAATTTTTGGATAAAGGATGAATATTTGGTGAATTTAATGCTCGGTTTTCTCCAAACATGGTGAAAAATAGCTAAACATCATGACAAATTCTGGAAAATTTAAGATAAGCTTTTAATAACATATAAAAGTCACACACAAAATTTCAGGTTCATTGGAGAAGTCTAAGTAGGCTTTTCGGTAAAACGAGTTCTAGGGATTTCTAGCTCGGTTTTGGTAAAAATGGCATGAAAAATAAGTTTTTGGTTCTGGAAAAATTACAGGGAACTATGTGGTTGACAGGGGTCATCCCAGAAAAATTTAGGATTTTTCGAAGGTCGTTTGGTATTTTTGAAATATTTGGTGTTTAAATGACGTTTAAAAATGGTTAAATAAATCTTAGATATAAAAATTAATTCTGGAAAAATTTTATAAAATTTCTTACTGACAAAATATGGTTTGTACAAAATTTCAAGGTCCAAGACTAAACGGATATTTATTTGTGCTATTTGGAACTTAAAAACAAACTTTTAAAGCTTAAAACGAGTAAACCGGCGAAGTTCGCCTAAGCGAGCTGACTGTTGCATAAAAACCTTAAAAATGGACAATTTTCATGAAACTAAGTTAATCAAGTAAAAATAAATCATCCGAAAATAATTCGGATGATTTGGGTAATTTTACCCGATTTAACCGTTTCCGGTGTATTAAAGGCGGAAACGGGCCCCGCGGCCAAACGGTGTGTCTAACCGAGCTCTAATTTCACCACTTTAATGAAGATATCAATAATAACTATTTTCGGGTCGTTTGTGGTCAAACTCATTTTTTGAAAACATAAAGACGAATAACCGTGCTAGGCACGCAAAACGAGAAAACAAACTATCGGTAGTTTTGACTAAAGAACTCTAAGTGATATCACAATCTAAGTCCTGAGTAGTGTATCGGGGTTAACATGGTCCCCGGATCGTGTACGGTTCTGGGTTAACAGTGTCCCCGGACGTACCGGTTAACACGAATTTAAGTTATATTGACAGAAATTATGTAGTAACGATTTGGGGATCGTATTACAGATCTGTACCAGTAGCTGTGCACCGTAGTACATCTTGCTCACAGGAAGGTGAGTTTTCACGAGCCCCTTTTACTGAACTGTTTTAAATATTTTCCCGGGGCGGAAAGCATGTTTCTATCAAAGTGTTTAAGTACATGCTAATCGCATGGAAATGAATGTATTTATATAATGTTTATTGTATGGAAATCGTACGGGAATGTATTAAGATGGTAATTAACTAAGTTGCTAATATTGTAAGGCCCGAAACAGTGTTCTGGGGTAACCGAGTTCCCAGAGGTTATTAAATGTGTTTCTGGGGTAACAGAGTTCCCAGAGGTTATTAAATGTGTTTCTGGGGTAACAGAGTTCCCAGGGGTTATTGGAAGTATTCTGGGGTAACAGAGTTCCCGGAGGTTAATCGATATGTTTTGGGGTTAATAGAGTTTTCACTTGTGAACTCAGTATAATTACATCACTTACTTATGATTTTTATAATGATTTGTCATGGTTTATTTAAATTAGTGAAAATCACCAACTATTCGTAGTTGACCCGTTTTCTTTACATGCTTTCTAGGTACACTCAAATCGGAATGAGTGATATGTGTTCGATGCTGTGTGCTATTTTGTGGAAGTCTAGAGATCTATATTTTGCATTAAATATGATAATGTACTATCGGTAACACTTATGTGATAACGCTTAGATGGTTATGAAACTCCGAACAATGTAATACGTTTAAATTAATGTAGTGGTGTTTTCTTTATAAACAATGCTGTTGATATCAGATGTGTCTGTTGCATCCCGTGTACGTTTCCGCTGCGGTTACGGGGTGTTACAGTAGTGGGGCGCAGACTACGTGGCAGCCGCGAACACCACTAATACCCTTACGTGAACGGGGGCTTGGACGGCAGGGGCGAGCCGGTCCACGGGGCTCCAAAGAGCCGTTGGAGGGGAAAAAGATTTTAAAAAATTGTTTTTTATTTAATTACAAACTCTACCACTTCCACTATAAATAACAACCCCATTTTATAAAAATAACACACCAATCTCACTCCCTTTCTCTCTACTAATTAAAAAAAATATTTAAATTTCTCAAATTTATAACCATGTCGGGCTCGGGTTATGGTAATATCAACATCAACGACCCTCAATTTCCTGAAGGAGGAAGAAAAATATCGTATTCGGAAGGAATTGACGACAAAAAAATAAAAACGCTATTTTTATGTGTTTTTTAGAGGTTGTTGCATTTTAAATTTATGTTTTAATTTTTCTTTTTGTTTATGTTTTAATGAAATATTTATTTTATATTTTTGTGCTAAACAAAAAAAAATTCAATCAAGCCCCGGATCACCTGGACCACTACACTCTCTGGGGCTTGATCATGTGCCACGTCAGCGCGTACGCGTCGTATATATATTGGATCATTTGGCGATGGATCAAGCCCCACTACCCTTAGCCTTATGTAAATTCATTCAACATTTCTATATCATTCATATAAAAACCATATAGCATACACTTACCACTTAAGGTAAGTGTATTAACTGATCACATAGGAGTACGCAAACAACCCCGAAATCATAAACACAGAAAAGGGATACAAACTCACCTGAGTCATGTTCTTCTCCGAGTTAACAGTAATACCTCTCCTTTGCTGTGCATGGCTAACTGTGTAAAATTATAAATATCATTTAACTACATCTAACTATGTCATCTAATTGAATCTTCATTCTAATCGAATTACAATTCTAATCGAATGACAGTTCTAATCGAACGTAGTTCTAATCGAATGACAGTTCTAATCATATTCTAATCGAATGGCAGTTCTAATCGAATGACAAATTCTAATCGAATGGCATATTCTAATGGAATGACAGAGTCTAATGAATGGTAGATTCTAATCGAATGACGGACTCTAATCAAATGGTAGATTCTAATCAGATAGAATTTGATTTGATTACTTTGTCCATTCGATTTGATTACTTTGCCAATTTGATTCGATTACTTTCCCATTCGATTCGATTAATTTTCCGTTCGATTCGATTACTTTGCAACTCGATTAGATTACGTTGTTAATTCGATTACTTTTCGTTTGAATCTGATTTTATTCCCATCATTTTCCATCCTACTTTTCCTTGCATGATAAATGAACCTTGGACTTTAACCATATTGTTTCTTTGCGCTAACTTGGTTCAAATGTTACCTGTTTCATTCCAAACAACTTGTTTATTTTCAAGTTTACATTTTTCTCACATAATAAGGTCTGATTTACTATCTTACCAAGTTTCATGCAAAACCGAGTTCGTTTACCCCGTCCTTTTCACCAACCAAACACTACTCGTTTTACCCGAAACGAACCAACTACCCATTTACTCACAAGTTAACTACTTTAGCATAATCATGATCCGTTCAATCATCCTACCAATTTTCATGCAAATCCGTACACAAAAAGTAAACATTTTTAACAAAAAAACGTACATTTGAAGTTTATGTTTGAATTTACTCGAATAGACCAAAACCATATCAAACGAACTCCGAATTGAGAGATTCAAGCGACAACGAAACATCTCGACCCAATATATAAACCCAACATCTCGCTGTTGCCGGAAACCGCCGCTACAGTCGCCGAAAAACCCAAAAAGTTGCCAAAAATATTTATTTTTGTTGTTACGGTTTCCTTGATAAGAACTAGACTTCTGGACTTACGATTAAAGATTCGACTGGTGAAAATATTCATTTATATTCCATGAATACTAAGTTAAAATTTGAGACCGATCCGACGGTTAGATCTCCAAGAATTGTCGTATCTTTGTGGGTTGTTCTATCAAAAACGAGAATTTGGGTTAATAAGGAGTTTGGAGGATAGATGGTTATAATAAGATGGTGGCTACATTTTTAGGAAGAGGGTATGGTTTCATGTTCAACTTTTCATCTAATGACATGTATTCCCCTCCTACTTTAGATAATTACATTTATCTTATATGATTTAACTAAACCCAATTTCTTTAAATACTGACGAAACTTGGGATGTTACACTTCCCATACAACGTTTTGATCACCATTGAACAACTTGTAGCGATTTGTAGTTACACCCACCTCGGCCTCTCTTCCTTTCATCGACTTTCACAGATCGAACTTCGCTCGAGTCACCTTCCTCATCATCAAATTTCTTACCATCTTCCCCTGCCATCTCGGTGGTCCTTGCATGGCTTGCAGCAGACTTGCCAGTATGTATTTTATTCATTGCAGCCACTACAGCCTGAGCAATGGCAGCTTGAACATCAGGGCCAAGTTGATATCCTTCGTTATTGCTCGGATTTCGTTCAGCTGCACTCCATTCTTCTCTCGTGTTGGTAACTGACTCTATAGAAGGTTCTCATACGTACGTGTCCTACCACGACGTCCCATACGACCTCCTTGACCAACAACCTTTCTTTCTCCAGCCATCCGTATTCTATAAGGAAACACAAACATAATCACTTAAGGAGCTATTTAGTAGAAGGACAGTAAGGCTAACAGGTAATAACAGTGGCCAGCTGTGACTAGCTGATCACGTTACTCCCTGTGTCCTATACACTTCCCTTTGTGAGTCCACTTGTGCTAGGTTCTACTTTTAAACAATTAATCGATCATTCAAACAATCAAATAATCATATCTCTGGCGATTAAGCTAACTTTCTTACACATTATTATATTATACATGAAATTAATCATATACTTCAATTTTTCTTTGCTTGCTTAAGTCACACATGGCGTTAGTGAAGTGGCATCTTCTTTCTTTTCTTACTTAAGTCTCACTCTCTGTTGGAGTCTAAACATGTAGGATGCTTATTTCTCTCGAACTTATGCTCTGATACCAACTTGTAAGGCCCCGGTCCCGGAGCCCTACTTAGACGTTGGATTTACTCATAAACACACTTCTAAATATCAGAGTTAATTTAAACTTTTCGCGGAATATAAATGTCAAACATTAATTACATGTGTCTAAAATTAAAAAAATATAAAGCATGTCTATTAGTTCAAACATTATTAACTAAGTCTTCAGATGCCAGCTTCTATATTCACCTGCCACGTGTCCCTCTTCAAGCGAGCTGTCTCATAAACGCAGTTCTAAAAATCAGAGTTAATTTAAACTTTTCGCGGAATATATAAATGTCAAACATTCATTACATGTGTCTTAAATTAAAACAATATAAAGCATGTCTATTAGTTCAAACATTATTAACTAAGTCTTTAGATGCCAGCTTCTATATTCACCTGCCACGTGTCCCTCTTCAAGCGAGCTGTCTCATCCTACTCACTTGCGTGCATACTAAAAGTTAGCTACACTGAGTGAGTTTAGTTAATCAGGCAACATACACTCATACACTTACTTTCATTTACGCATCCGAAGATACATATTATATACTTTACATGTTACCTTTCTTTCGTACATTCATACATTCATTCTTACCATCACACTTTCATACTTTCATACTACATACATAACTATCTTTACCATCTCAAATATTAGTAGGGTCTGGTCCCTTTCTTTTCTATCTCAGATATTATTATGGTCTGGTCCCTCATGTCTCATATAGTATTAGGGTTTGGTCCCTTCTATCTAAGATATTATTAGGGTTTGGTCCCTTCTATCCATACATCCATACATACATTTCTTTACATACACATTTCATTATATACTTTCATACATACTCTTAATCTTTTCTACATCATTCATATATCATACATACATCATTCATAGACACTCATATATCATACACACATCATTCATAAACATTCACATAACATATACTTACCACTTAAGGTAAGTGTATTAACTAATCACATCGAGTATGCACATAGCCCCGAAAACATAGTAATGAAGTGGGGCTAGAAACTCACCTAAACTCAGTCCCCTCTCAGAGTTAATGGCAAGTCCTTTATTTAACTAGGCATGGCTAACTGTATAAGAATTACACCTATCAATTAACTATCACTACCTCTATCGAATTTCTAGTTTAATATAACCCTCAATGAATGGGGGTTCGGGGGCAACGCCCCTGGCAGCGGGGTCTAGGGGCGGCAACCCCTAGCAGGGTCCAAGGGGCAGAGCCCCTGGCTGGGGTCAAGCTGACCTGGGAGGAACCGAGTACTTAACAAAAAATCCATTAAAAATTCATTAACAAAAATTCCATTAATAACCAATTTTCTTATTAATTAGTTTACATCATTTCGCTAACCCATTCGTTTTGACGAGTGATTCCATTCGATATAATGAATGGCTTGATCTAAGCCTTAACGGTACGAATGAGTGCATAGCGAATAATTAAAGCAATTTTTGCTTTCTTTGAGACGAATGGGAGGTTCATTCGTTACAAGAACATGCAAGTGTATCATTAGCGAATGGCTTGATTCGCTATCTTAACATGGCAAATGGTGTATAACGAATAACGATGCCATTCGTTAATTCTGTAAGACGAATGAGAGATTCATTCGTCATTAAAGACACGCAAATAAATCGTATTCGTTATGACTTTTTAACGAATGACCGGTAATTCGTTTAACATAACGAATGAGCATCGGTACTTATCCAAAATTTGACTCAGATGTCAAAGTCAATATTGATATGAACACTAAATAGTCAAACTGAACGGGATTTGCGATTACAACCCCAAATCACAATGAAACAACATAAAATTGTTATCACTAGTCTCGTAATTGCAGCGCCTATGAACCCTAATCAACCAATCATCTAAATATTGCATTTTAAATTGTGCGATTGATATATATATATGTATACACACACAATACGGCTCATATTTAACTAATTAACCTATCAGATGTTAGCGGGTTTCAATGAGAATCATTTCGTTTGTTTCGTCTTTATCATTTGTATAGATCTAGGAATACTAAACAAGCCGAACAAGTGTTTCATTATAAAACATACCTTTAAACAAATCGGTTTACGAACACGATCTTGTCAAGATGTAGGTTTTGTTCGTCACTATGTTCTAGCACCAACGAGCTTGGGTCTTTTCCTCAGGATCTTGGTTCGGGGTACATGATGTTGAG
>NW_027503745.1:0-34363 GCF_021521415.1 Bidens hawaiensis
AAGGCACAGAACTATGAATTACTTGATAGTACATTATATCGGCGCTCTTATCTTGGACCGCTCATGAAATGCCTGGATGCTGAAGAAGCAACCTATGTGATTAGGGAGATTCATGAAGGAATCTGTGGAATTCACGCTGGTCCGCGCATGGTGGTTGCCAAGGCGATGAGCTCAGGCTACTATTGGCCAGGCATGTACTTGGATGCGCTAAAAGAAATCCAAAAATGCAAGGCATGTCAGAGCTACGCGCCAAACACCATGCGTCCAAAGAACAACTTGATTCCAGTCACCTCCGCATGGCCTTTCCACAAATGGGCCATTGATATTGTGGGGCCCCTGCCGCAAGCGCAAGGGCGAGGTGAAATTTTTGGTAGTGGCGATAGACTATTTCACAAAATGGGTTGAAGCCAAGCCACTAGCAAAAATCACAGCTGAGGCGATGAAGCAATTTATCTGGAGCCACATCATTTGCCGTTTTGGCCTTCCTATGGAAATTGTGAGCGACAATGGCAAACAATTCACTGACAGGAAGATATCAAGCTGGCTCAAAGAATTGCCATCAACCAAATCTTCACGTCCGTCTACCACCCTCAGGGGAATGGCCAAGTGGAGCGCGCGAATCAAAGTTTGCTAAATGGGCTGAAGAAAAGGTTGGAGGAGAATCCCATTCTTGGGTCGAAGAGTTACCTAATGTCCTGTGGGCGCACAGGACATTAAGCAAAACTAGCAATGGCGAATCCCCGTTCAGCCTAACCTATGGGACAGAGGCTATGATCCCAGCAGAAATTGGATGCCCATCCCATAGGGTACTCATGATGAGCAAAACTGATAACGAGCGCGAAAGAAGATTGGACCTTAACTTGCTTGAAGGGCGCAGAGAAGCGGCTATCATTAATGAAGCCAGATACAAGAAAAAGCTGGAAAAATATTATAATCAGCCGCGTTAAAGAGTGCCACTTCAAGAAAAATGATTTTGTTCTTCGAAACAATGAAGCTAGTCGCGCAATACCCCCAGGAAAATGTCCCCCAATTGGGAGGGACCTTATCAAATTTCAGAAGATTTGGGAAAGGCGGCGTACACTTTAAAAGATTTGAATGGAAAAAAGATACCGCGCGCGTGGAACGCGGCACAACTTAGAAAATGCTTCATGTAAAAAGTTCAAATTTGTAATCAAGGCTTTTAAGCCATCATGAATGATGATTCGCGCTATCTTTCAATATTTGTCGCGCTATCTTTCAATATTTGTTCTATTACCTTTGCATACATGTTTCACACTTCCTTTATTAAATTGGAACAATATGACAACACTATATTGACTTCAACACAAAATAAAGCGAAGTAAAACATACATGCGCGAGCCTTAGCTCAAACGCGGTTAACGAGTCTTAACTCTAAAACGCCAGGGCCTTAGCCCAAACTTATGAGCCTTAGCTCAAACACGTTAATGAGTCTTAACTCTAAAAACGTCAGGGCCTTAGCCAAAACAAAGAGCCTTAGCTCAAAACACTCACAAACATCCATCTTACATCCCGCGCAGCCTGATCATAAAAATCCTTAAACACAACTAAGGCAAAGTACATGCCATATCATGTTAAGGTCTCAGGTCCAGGCCGCGCGCGGAATCATAGTGGATATCTGAGTAACACAAGCTGACATGTAATGGCTAAACTCATACTTCCATACCACGCGACAACGACGCGCGAAAAAGAAATAACGAAAGGTAAGCGCGCATGTCAGCATGAGCAAGATACTGCGAAAACCACAAACAAATAGAACAGAGGTTAAGTGAATAATTTCCTTACAATCTTGTTCTTATTTTAACGTGCAAGCATATCTTATATCTATACAACCAAACATGAAGAGATGAATGGAAATGCGCAAGATGTGAAAAGGATGAGAACAAGTTTCATTCCATTGGATCGAAATTTACAAGTATGATGAGTTACAAATTACAGTATAAAAAATAAATATACAAAATTTGATGAAGGGCTTCTCAAGTCTCAACGTCGACGTCAGCCGCTTCATCACCCTCATCATCTCCCGCAGCATCTGGCGCGGTCTGCTCCTCATCCCCGAACTGACCATAGTCAAGTTCTTCCTCCTCATTGGAGTCTTCGATCACAACGGTGTCAGGAGCAGATTCTTTCGCCGCGCCAGAGCCGCTGGCAGGGGCAACATCCCCCGCGCCACCATCATCGCCACCAGCCCTCTCGCAATCATCAAGCAACTTCTTTAGCGCGCCGAGGTCGGGCTGGTCAGCAAGCGCAGCTATCTGTAAATCATTAGAAAAGTAATGAGTACAAAACACTTAGAAAAGTTAGTCAAGTAAAACTCATTAAGATCAAGGTACCTGCATAAGGATGGGGATGGGAGTATTCATATACTTTTCCCCCACCGCGGCCATGTCCGCGCAGGCCGCATCGCTCTTGTAAGGGTACTCGGATGGGTTCTTCCTCAACATGCCATACTCATACCCATCCGTAAACCCTTCAGCTCGGCCCGCCAAACGCGCGGCGGCATTGCAGTCCATCACAAGGGCTTGAAACTCGGCGGAATATTTCATCGCCAAAGCGCAGCGAGCCATGCCCTGTGACACCAGCCATTGGCGATCCTGCGCGAGGCCAGCAACAGACGTCTCGAGGGCAGGAACCTGAGAGTTTAATAACTCAACAGTTTCCTTAGTCTTTTTTAGTTCCTCCTTATCAGACGCTGCTGCCGCCAAAATTTTTTCTTTCTCCGCCTGCGCAGCACCAAGTGCTTCCTGGCTAGACGCCGCCGTCGCCAAGGCCTCATCTCTATCGGCCTGCGCGGCCGCCAAATCCCTTTTCAGGCGCGCAACCTCGCTCTCCAGTGATGATTTCTCAGTGATACTCTGGACGATAGCTTGGTCACGCGCCTCGGCCTGCTGTTCCAAGACACGCACTCTGCGCGCGTACTTGGCAACTTCGGCCTCCGCCAACTGCTGCTTCTCCCGCGCAGCTTGGAGCTCATGCCCGCGCTTGATGTATGCGGTGTTGGCACTTGCTCGGTTTTCACTGAGCTCCGCCTGGAGTTTCTCAGCTCGCGCGCGAGCATCAGACAGGTTCCAGGCGGCCACCTTAGCCTCTCGCTGGGCTTCCACAAGAGCGTCGCGTACTTTAATATAATCACGACGAAGCTCTTGGGAAGCAGCGAAGAAAGCCGACCCAGCGAAAACATGGTCGTTCAGCAAGTCCGCGCGGGTGCGCTCCTCCTGATACCTCCTTTCAGTAGGAGGCACGGCATGAGCCCAGAAGTCCTCGCATACGCCCATGGATTGAAAGGAACTATCTTCATTAATATTCCATCTCGGGCGGTAAACGTGGTCACCTTCCTGCAAAACACAAGAAAAGTTATAAGTCATAAAACATACTTGTATGGAGGTACGCGCAGCGGACCAACAAATCAATACATACCTGCGGGGATGAAGCAGGAAAGTCGGCGCCAGCCACACCAGAAGTCTGCGCTGCGAACACTTGCGGCTTCACAGGGCTGGCGCGGTCTCCCAAGGAGTCCTCAACTTGAACCCCATCGTCCTCCTCATCTTCTTCAACAGGCCTCTTCTGCTGCGACCTGGAAGGCTCCAAACCAGCCTCGCGGGGAGGGCTGCGTGCAGGAGGAGGCGAGGGAGGTCTCGACGCCGCCAGTTCGGCGCGCAATACGGTTTCCTGCTCCTTGGTAATCCCAATAAGGGGAGACTCAGCACTAGCAGGAGCAGGACCAGAACCAGCGGCGCCGGTAGCGGCGCCAGGAGTATCACCAGCAACTGTTGCGCCAGCTACAACTCCTATGAACAAATAAACAAGGAAAAATTGTTTATGACTGACTCCAAAGGGAAAAATTCAGAAGACATATGTGCAAAACTTACCTTGGCGCAATTCTGTTCGCGCATCGAACATCGCCATAAAATCCATTCTACCCTTTTCAGAGGGTAGAACAGGGGACTTCGATGGAGTCCCCGGCGCAGCCGTGGCACCTTGTGGCGCCTGCGGCTGATCTGTTACCGTCGCTGCCTCTGCAAACATTTAAAGGAGCAAAGGTTTAATAACAATTCAGCCAGATGAAGATAAATAAAGTATACCTGTTGCAGGCGCGGCACTGCTTCTCTCTTCAGCCGCGCGAAAGGAGGAGGCGACGCCACCATACCTCAAGTGGACAGGAGGTCTGCCCACTCTCACAGGCAGAGAAGCTAAAGAAACCTTTGTGGTAAACACCTGGGTTTCCTTAGGTCCCTTCGTTTGAGCATGGGGATGAGCGACAGGGGTGTCATCTTTCTTCTGTTTCTTACTGGCCCCTGCGCCAGATTTCCCCTTAGCTTTGCGCTTTAGTAGGGGCGCCTCCTCTTCCTCCTCCTCCTCTTCCATGAGCTCTAGCTCGTAGTTTTCAAGCGCATCTACAAAAACAAGCGACAGAACTGTTAATAAACTTGGGTATTCTAAAGGAATGAGCAGAAGTGCGAAGGCTTACCAGGCGCGTCACCGTCAAAGTCAAAATCCAGATCCACTGGGATGAACATGTCATCGAAGCGATCCGGAAAACCAACCTCCCCAGCGCCAAGTTCGACGGAGCCGCCCTCCACATGTTCATCATAAGCGGCAAGGATGTAATCCTTGGTGACTGCGCAAAGACAAGTTAAATGATATCAGCAAAAGAACGATGTTCGCGCAAAAAAAAAAAAAAAAAAAAAAAAAAAAAAAAAAAAAAAAAAAAAAACTTACACAACCCGTCGACTTGGATAACGGGCTCAAGCGCGCTGTCGGCCCAGAGCCTGCTCATGCCGACCCCAACCAGCGCCTCCTCGCAAATTTTCTTCGCGGGGGATGGTTCGGCGGTCAGTTTCTTAACCCATGCGCCAGTTGGGTTCTTGAGGACACCCTCATCCACAGGCGCAGAAGTGATAGAGCGCATGGTCATACGGATGGGGATCACACCGGCCTTAATGTAAAAAAACCTCTCAGACCAGTCATGAAGGCTCTTGAATGAAACAGTGGAGCACTTCACCTTCTGACTGCGAGGAATAAAAGAGATCCAATTGTCTTGGATCTTGGCCTTATAAAAATACTGAAAGCGCCGAGGAGTGGGTTCCTCGCGCTGGGATTTGCACATGAACTCAAAGTGAGTCACGCGCACGAGTCCAAACGGATGGACTTGGGATATGTGAATCCCATAGAACTTCAGCAGTGCACCCACAAACCTTGTCATCGGGAGACGAAGGTTGCAGTGGGTGAAAAAGTGGCTATATAGGGATATATAGCCGGCAGGCGGGTCCGCCGCCGTTTGCCCGGACCTAGGCAACATGCAGCCAAACAGGGTGGGAAAGCCCTGAGAGGTGATGAGGTTGTCGAGATCTGCCTGCTTCAATTTGCAGGGGATTTCATTCCACCTTTTGGTGGCCTTGGTCCTCCCTACTTCCTCCGATGTGGTCTCAACAACCTTCTTCCCCTTCCCCTTTTGCTTCAATGTCGACATCACCACAGATTTCACACGGCGTCTTCGAGAGGCAACGGAGGTGATTGAAGGGCTAGACGAGTATGAACTATCAGACATACAACTGTAATAGCCGATAATCGAGGATTCGAATCGATGTAAACACTCAAATCAGAATGTGAAAGCAGAAACTTGAATTTTAGCAACAATGAAGATGAAGATAAAAATTTCCTAAGGGCCTGCTTTTATAGGCCCAGGAGAGAGAAATGTGGCAGCTGATCGGATTTCACGCGCCCCACTCGCAGGGGCAAGCCAACGAAGGCGCGACACGTGTCCCTAACAGCTGTGTGAGGGGACAAAAAGATGTAACCGACCTGCCACGGAACAGAGACGCGCCCCCACTCGCAGGTACTAACCAATGCGAGTGCGACACGTGTTCAAGACAGCTGTGTGAGGGGACATGAAAGGCAACTGTAGCACCTCGAGCACACGAAACGTCTGACACGTTTACGGCGCACGTCATCACCAACCAACCACGTGTTTGGACCTTTCGTTTTCAACCAAATGGATAGAACTTCGCGCGACGATGGAAACAACCAAGAAAACGACAAAACCCCCTTTAAAAGGACAATTCAGTGGGTCTAATATCTATCTTACCACGCTCGCGCAAGACAAGACACACATTAGACTGGGGGGGCTTGAAGAGGTATGTACCCGCCTCAACACCAAGAAAGGCGGGTCAACCCACAAGATAAAGACATTATGAAGGCACAAAGCCAAAACCCAGGCGCATGGCACATACAAAACATGCTCAGGCATCATATGCTCGCGCATCACATATGCGCGCGGCGCATATCACATGCTCTTGCACATCACATATGCTCGCGCGTCACATATGCGCGTGGCGCACCAGCGCGCGGCGCATATCACACGCTCGTGCATATCACACCTGCGCATGAAATATCTGCGCGTGAGAATAAAAAGAAGACTTCGCGCATCCTCAGGATGGGCGCATATCACACGTACACATAATCAACCTCGTCCTTATCCAAATCAGGATCAGGGCAACCTTGATTGTGCACGTCAGACAATCTTCCAGAAGGCATCTTTTTAAGGAGTAAGAATATGCTGATGTTGACAGCTGCCAAATGAAAGGTCGACAACTCAGCATGACACATGTGCTACCACATGATTACAACCAACGAGAAAGCGCCAGGTGTCCCAGAGGACACGTGGCGCAGTGCGATTGGAGGAGGCCAACGAGGCTGAGCCCAACCAGTGGAAACCCTAGCACTATAAATACAGCATCAACTCCACTTTGATGACACATTCATTCACACTCAATCATTGACAGTTACAAGCAGTGATATCACATTCAATCATATTGAATTATATTCACTCACAGTCAGTTACAGAAAACACACAGTCACACAATCAAGAGTATTCAGCGATTCAGCAATACTCTTGAGATTCACTGACTCACACATTATTATCTTCTCCACAAAGATACTGATTCTCACGCCGGAGGGTTACCCCAAAGAGGACCCCTCTGTCCCTTTCTGAGGGGTAAGTAACGGCGCTGTTCATTTTGTAGGTGGAAGAACACGGATCCAGAAGAACCATCGGTGAAACAGTTTAATCATACCCGAGGAAAGTAGATCTGCTACCAGCGAGTAGATCCACGTTTCTTCAGTTATAAATATTGCATAGATGTAAAATAAAAATACATAAAAAGTAGATTTATAAACCACTAAATCGTCTTCGATTAACTTGATCATTTTCATCGAGTGAGCTCGACATGAATTCATGTCTTTTCAAAATCGTCATGGAATCCGACCTCAACATAGAACCACAATGAACGCATCGAGATTTGCTTAGACGGATTAGCATTTTGCATAACCCGAAATGTACCCAAATAGGTGGTACTCGAGCTGTAGGACCCATGCCAGCAGAAGAGGATTTTTTTTTTTTAAATTTTACTTTTTTGGTCTTCTTCAAGTGTTGTGATAAAAAGTTTAAAATCAAACATCAGCCAACTTTTTATATCAAAAAAATAGCCTCTAACGGCTATAAATCCGTTACTAACGGGCTAACTCTAAAAACTTGCACATCCCTAACGGTAATACCCAGTTTTTGGGTATTTACGGAACCTGGTATAGGGCATTAAAAATTCCCAGGCTAGCACTCTTTTTTTTTTTTAATTCAAACTCAATATTTTTTGCATTAAAACAAGATGATAATAAATAAACAAATAACATAAAAGTGCATATTAGAAACTTAATAATATTACAAATATCCATCATAAAAACTAGAAAAGAATAGATAAAAAATAAATAAAAACAAAGATAGTTCACTTCCGGATTTTAACTTTTTAACCTGTTAAGGCATTAAATCATCTTCATTTGGTAATTCGTTGTCTTCGTTTAGTCTTCCTCTAGTGGGCTCGACATTCCCATTTCGACTTCTTCCTCGTGCATTTTCGTTCAACCAATTTTCTCTTAAGTAACAAAACGCTTTGTATATAGAGAGGCAATTTCAAATCATCTAGCAACATATAGTTGGAGTGATCATCAATTTAAGTGGAACCTGCATAAAATTATATAACTTGCATAGATATGATTGAAAACTACAATGTAATATTTGTCACATGCCAAACACTCTTAAGTCTAAGCGAACCAACTAAATCATTAAGAGGTCCATTCAGACCTAAACTAGTTATTTGATTTTTTTAATCTTTTAAAACAATAATTTTTCAAGATAACAAAAAACATGACAACAATAGGATGATATTCATAATTTCTCGAACCCAACGACAAAATGCAAGACTTTAATTTGACATAGCACATGACATGCCGGGTAACTTACTCTAAATGTAACGATACCAAGATGTAAGTAGAGTTAAATGCTGTTTTTTTTCTATATGGTTTGGCTAAAATTGTCACTTTAATTAAAAAGTTTATTGTTTATCGTTTTACTGTTTTAGTCCAAAGGCGCAATTTGGATCAGATCAAAGACTTTAATTTGACATAGCACATGACATCCCGGGTAACTTACTCTAAATGTAACGATACCAAGATGTAAGTAGAGTTAAACGTTGTTTCTTTTTCTATATGGTTTGGCTAAAATTATCACTTTAATTAAAAGGTTTATTGATCGTTTTACTGTTTTAGTCCAAAGGTGCAATTTGGATCGGATCAAAGAAAGAAAGGATAAAAACCAATTCAAGAGTATAACAATCAAGAAAATAAAAAGAATTTCTTTTTTTTTTTACCCTAAGCAAAATCATTCATATACTGAACAAAAGGATCAAATTACAATAGAGAGGTGAGTAAACGGGTAACAAGCTACGCCGTCATCCCTTTTTGAATGGCAAAACCGATCCTACTAAAAATAAAGTTAGATTTCTTTGGCGTCAATAAGTTACTATGCACGACCCGCTGAACTCCTTTCAACAATGTAGTAGCTTCGGGGTAAAGGGGCCCAAATGCATCAAAAGCAAAAGTAATGAAAATGTGTTGATTTTCGGCACATGCTTTCTCATGCTTAGTAATTTTTCCTGATTCTGCCTTCATCGCGGCTTGCCTAACAACAAAACCGGCATCCTTAAGGCTGACAAGGGGGGATACTCCAGTAAGGTCTATACAAGCGTGCTTCCCCCTGCCCACCCAAACACAAGAACATCTACTAGTCGGAAAGTAGACCTCCCTTCAGTAGATCCGATAGCAAATTCACAGGAGATTAGTATTCGAAGATAAACTAGAGATTAGATTATTTTGTTTAGATTTATCGCTAATGAATCGTCAATGTTTATTTAATTGAGTTGAATTAGGATGTGATTAGTTTAAAGTTTAGTATAACTATAGGTCATGCAATTGTTTTATGCGTGTCAAAGTTTTTGAGTTTAATAAAAACAAGTTGGGACGAGTTTGTCTCCCAAAATATCTATGTATTCATGATTCAATCGTATTTTACTGTTCCTATGCCTTTATATTAATCTATTATATCTTGAGCAATTACAAAAAGGGTTACGAAGAAACACAAGATCGAACTGGATAGTCCGAATCTAGGTTTACCCCAAGTTTGAGTCTACTAAAGGTATGATGACGTCAGATCCCAGCCAATCACCTACAAAACAGAACATTGTGAGTCTCGTCATAGGAAGGACACGATGGGGGGTCTTCCCGTAACCACCATCCGGCGTGAGAATAAGTATTGTACTGATCAGAAATAAGTACGAATACAAGTAATTTCTTAGAGCGTGTGGGAGTGAATGAATACCTCAAGGTGATGACCTTAGTATTTATAGCCAAAAGTGGGGGGAAGGTGATTGGTGGAGTTGTTATTATCAAGATATTCCTTTTCTACCTGAATGGACACATGTCGAGCGCTAACAGGATGTAACAGCCTGGCCATGTTTGGGGACGATTACCAGGTGTCCGGGTGTCATCTTTCCATTGGTCGATGTCGTTATTAGTGAATATTGAGGAAATCTTCTAGAAGTAGTTTGTTACAACTGCTTTTCCATATCATGTGAGGACCTTGTGCGTGATGGGTCCTTTATATGGCTCGCGGGTTCCTCTCGCGGATGCTCAATGGTAATCCGCGGGTTGTGCTGGAGACCCGCGAGGCGCGTCACTTGAACCGCGGGTAACTTTGCTACCTTACACCTCATTATCTTGGCTGCAAGTAGTGTTCTGGCTCGCGGGTTCTTTTCGCGGATGCTCAATGGTAATCCGTGGATTGTATTAGGGATCCGTGGGTAGTTTGACTACCCTACATCTATAAATCCCCCCTAGTCCATTGTTGCTTCCGGTGATGCGATGCCGCGGGTGGAATTATGGACTCACTGCTCTGTCCCTTCAGTGTGGGTTGAGTTTGTTGATCCACGGGGTTTTTTCGTCACTTTTGGACTAGGGTTACTGTTTCGCCGTCTGAGATGTGACGGCTTCAGTCTGAGTCTTATCAGGGGTGACTCTCGAGATGTTTGCACGTATTTTTAGGCGGGTGATTCAAAATCATTTTGCGTTTTGTCAGTTCCCGCCTACCGTGTCGTCTTCTGATTAGACGATGACATAAAGGTGACTGTATCCCTCTACATCGCATTAACTGCGATGTGTATAAAAAGGGGGTGAGTGTTTCATTACCGCTTTACTTCCAAAAATTTTTCCTAAAAACTCTCCATCTTCTCCATCTTCTCCTTCTGTGATTTCGCCGTTACAACATAGCTCGTTGTCTACCGTTGATTGCTGCACTCATGGCTGGAAGGAAGAAAGAAGGTCCCTTTTCAACCGTCGAGCACATCCAGATTAACTGGAGAGAAGGGGATTTCCAGGATATCACCAATCTTTATGGGTTGGCCCCGGAGTGGAAGCCGAAGCTCCCAGCTCCAGGTTCGGCAGCCGATAAACCTCCGGTTGGGAAGATTGCTCTGTATGGAGAGTTTTTCACTACCGGGAATTTCCAATTGCCAATTACAAAGTTCTTGAGCAGTTTCCTTACTGCAAATGGGATTCACATATCTCAGATGCACCCTTTTGGGCTCATGAGACTGCGTCATTTTGAGTTTTGTTGCCAGGCATTGGGTGTGGATCCTTCTGTGGATCGCTTCCTTGCCATTTACAAACTCCAGGTTCGCGAAAGTTGGTTCAGTTGCGCCGTCCTAAAGAAGGCGATAGGGACTGAGCCTCCGCGAAACGCTCATGAATGGAAGAATAAATTCTTCAGGATCAACGCGAATGTCATTCCGGACGTTATGGTTCGCCGTCCTCTGACCCGAAAGTTTTCTAATCTTCCTATTGCTGATACTGAAGATCAACAATGGTACACCACTCTTATGCAGACTCCCACTCTGATGGGTCTTATTCCGTAGTCTGCATTGGTGTTGGTGGGGATGAGTCTTTTGTGGCCATACCCTGATGAGATTCCGTACTTTTCCAGGGATGACGGAAGTAAGTTGCCTTTATCATCTTTCATTCTTCTCTCTCTATTTTTTTTAACTTGCTTTTGTTTCAGAGAAAAGCACAACTTTTGAAGTCCTTATCCCTACAATTGCTAGGAACATGTTCCGGCACCCGCTTGAGGTTAGGTAGTTGCCTATTCTTGATCAGACGAAGGAAAACTTTAGTTTTCCTATCCGCGGGCATCGTGAACCCGAGGTCAACGAGTCTACTGTGGCCCAAGGTGTGTATATCCTGAACCATCGTCCTCTTACCGTTATTCATTTAGACAGGACGATCATCCTTTCCTCTGGCGAGGATTCTTCTAGCGAGGACTCGTCTAGTGAAAGGTCATCGTCCCCTGATAATTCAGTTGGTGATTATGCGGGAGTTCTGTGTGCTATTGCAGATCTCACCCACCGCCGCAAGAGGAAGGATGATACCGCTGGTGTATCCGGCCATGGGGGAAGTTCTGACGCCGATAATCCTGCTGGTGGGGAGGCACCCAAGAACGCTGATGATCCCGCTGGTGGGGAGGCAACTCAGACTGCTGATGATCCCGCTGGTGGGGAGGCATCGAAGTGTGCTAAAGAGGCGCCTATTCCAAAGAGGCTTAAAAGGACCCGCCTACTCGACTGGGTCATGGAAAACACTCCGGAGGAGACTGCAAGTATTTAAATCTCTTTCGTTCACTGATTTCTTTTCTCCCTGCTTTTGGGTAACCTTTCTCTGACTTAACAATCTTGAATCAGTGACATTCATTGCTCCTCCTCCATCACCTCAGCCTGAGCCACGGGCTGAGGTTACTGAAGATGTAAGTAATCAACCCCAGGGGGTGGTGGCAGAAATGGAGGATGTGCCTCCTAAAAGTACTTCTGAGGACTCTCCTATTTCTGCTGGAGGGAAAGTAGAAGGTTCTGCTAAACCTTCATCTTCGAGACTTCAACAGGAGAGCTCTTCTACCTTCCGCCCCTCATGGTACCTTGGCAATGACATGCTGGTTTCCAATCCGCGTGCATGTCTAGAGTTCTTTGAGCACTGCCTCCTCCCAGTTGAGCGTGAACACATTCATTCTCACACCCAGGAAAGCTTGGCGCAGACCCTTAGATATCATCTAGCTAATGTTTTGTCAATTGGGTGTGAGATGTTCGAAGGATGGATCACTGGGGAGAGGGAACTGACTCATACCTCCCGCCGGTTGAAAGAGGCTAAAAAGGCCAGGGATGTTGCCCGGGCGTAAGCCCGAGATAGGGATGCTGCCCTCCAAACGATCAAGGATAAAAACAAAAAATTGGAGGACCAGGTTTCTATCCAGAATAGCTCCCTATCCGCTCAAGATGAAGAGATCCTGCGGCTACAGGCTGAGCTTTTGGAAAAGGATGGATGCATCTCCTACCTTACCAATGAGAATAAGAGTTTGCCTGCATTAAGGATAAAAACAAAAAATTGGAGGACCAGGTCTCTATCCAGAATAGCTCCCTATCCGCTCGGGATGAAGAGATCTGGCGGCTACAGGCTGAGTTTTTGGAAAAGGATGGATGCATCTCCTCCCTTACCAATGAGAATAAGAGTTTGCAGCAGGCAAACGAGGAGGTTGTTGCTGAGAGGCGTTGGCTTCTCAAATATGGATTCCCCAAGGTAAATCATTTAGTTACTCTTTTAACCCATTCATTCCTCACATGGCGTGTTAACTTTGAATTTATTTGTCTCAGGTCATTGAACTTATCAAAGACGGCCCTGAACTTGGGGATTGCCTTGCTAAACTTCTTGTCAGCTCTACGCGGGTAGGCCGAAAGGCATGTTTTGAGGAGGGCTATGCCCTGGCCCGCGAGGGTCGTCTGTCCTCTGACTTCTCTCTTCCATGGGAAAGACCTCCAGGGCGAATATGACGCCAGTTTTGAAGCCTTTGAAAATCTATCCTTTTGAGATTAAGAACTACATAGACGCACATCGTCGTGAAGAATGTTGCATAGGCAACTTGCGGTTGCATGTGAAGGATCTACTTGGCGAAGCGGAGGGTGATAAGAAGGCTTAGGGAACTAGGAAATTATGTAACTTGTATTTCTGTTTTCCCTTTATTGTAAATATACTTTGTTGATGAAATGAAATTATGTTTCCATCATTACATTTGTTTACTATATTCCTTGATCTGATGTTCTATGGAGTTATCTATCCACATCGGTTGCGGATACTTCTTTTTCATCCACGACCTTTGCTCACGGATACTAATACTTGTATTTTTCCTGTTCTTTTTTGCAACTGAATTGCCTTTAATGTCTGGCGTTTCAGTTGTAAACATTTAGTTTGCCTCCCATCAGTTTGTGACTAGGAATGCGCCTAACTTTTAGGTGGCTGACGTGATATGACTGTTTCACACAGAACTAGGATTTGATAGGTCTGCAGGTTTTGACAGCTGTTCATCGAGTTTTTGAATTTTGAACTGTTCATCTTCCCGCCTGATGTGTCACATTATCATTGGCTGATGGTTTACTTTTACTGTTCACCTCATTAATTGCGATCAGTATAAATACCCACTGACCCCTCATTTCTTTTTCCACCGTCTCTGTGAACCTGCTTCGTCTTTTTCGAAACCCTAACATTCGTCATAACTCAATCAAACCAATTTTTAACAGATTTCATGATGTCTTTAAGGTCATTACTTCAGACGATAGATCATGTCACCATTGACTGGGATGAGAAGGGATTTCAGGATATCATCAACGCATATGGAATTGCTCCTGAGTGGGAACCGGAATTCCCAGCTCTAGGTTCTACGGCCAATCGACCTCCGAAGGGGAAGATGGCTATTTATGCTGAATATTTTTTGTCTGGAAACGTTAGGTTTCTGATTACCAGGTTTCTGGGAAACCTCATTACTGGTAACATATTTCATCTTTCCCAGCTTCATGCATCAGTGATAATGCACATGCGCCACTTCAAATTCTGTTGTAGGGCACATGGCATTGTTCCTTAGATTAAAAAATTTTCAGTCTTTTACAAGATGCGTTGCAGGGGTGGGTGGTATATCTGCTTACCAACGGACAAGAAGGTAGTTGCATTAGACACACCTCCCCTAGATCCCCAATGGCCCAGCAAGTTTTTCTGGCTGCGGTAATACGTGATCCCGCTTTCCATGTTTTGGCGTTCAACGGACCAGCCGCTGCTTGCTTTGCCTTTCGCTGATCGTCCTGAGAGATACAGATGGTATGACTCATTAACTCGCACCGCGACGCCAATGCGCCCCATTCCTAAAGTTGCATTGGTGCGAGCTAGAATGAGTCGCCTATGGTCGTATCCAGACGAAGTGCCATACTTTCGGAAGCCAAACGGAGGTAAGAACATTATTATCTTTAAAGTGCCTTATCCAGGTCTCATATGATCCAGTTGTGCAGCGGAAGGAATCCTCCCGCCGTCCTTGCTGATGACGTGCCAGGAACCATGCAAATCGTGGCTCGGGATAAGAAGGATCTCCCTGTCCTTGACAAAACCAAAGATCATTTCTTATTTCCTTGCATAATCTGTCAGAAGCCTATTGTTTTTGAGGCTCTTTACGCGACAGGTAGTGTGTTGCTTTCTTTACCTTTACGTCATTGTTTTCTGATACTTGAATCATTTCCCAGCTTTTGGTCACAAGAGGAAAGAAGTTACTCCCTCCGAGATGTCTGGGTCGGCGGGTACCGGGGGTCAAGGTTCTGACCCTTGTCCAGCTGTTTCTCCTAGGAAACTGAAGAAGACCCGCCTCTGTGATCGGGTTACTATCTTTTCATAAGACACCCCAGGTATGTTCTAAAGTTGTTAATTCTTCTTGTATTATGGGTATTAACTGTCTTTCTGTAACAGATCTTATGACTTTGCTTGCCAATACCATTATCATTTCAGATACTCCTCATGCCAAGAGTGTTCCCAGCAAGTTTTCTATTGCTGACAAAGGAAAGGTTCACGAGGTGGCTGCGTCAAAATCTCCCGTCCGGGCATTAGGCATATCAGTTTTCTTGCCTATGTCACTTCCAATTAACCAAGAAACTGGTGAACAGGTAGGGCAATCATCCAGGCTTCTATCCCCACCTCCTCCTCATCCTTCTTTGGAGGAAGATATAAGGTCTCGCATTTTGTAGGAGGGTGTTGTCCGCCATTGTCCAGACTGGAAGCTAACACCTGCTTCTAGGTTTTCCGATGGGGAAATGTGTTTTGAATTTCTACATGAGGGTGTACCTCCTATGGAACGTGAGTTCCAAAACAAGCTTGCTTGCGTGTCCCTTGGCAACTCATATATCTATCATATGGCCAACCTGGTCTCAACGACTCAGGAGATATACTGGGACTCGAGGTTTTTGGGCAAGAACTGGGGGGCATAATATAATATCCTTTAGGATCTTCAGGTCGAGAAGGAGAAGTATCGTCTGGAGGCTAACACTGTAAAGTGGAAGCTGAGGGACGTTGAGAAAGCCTTGGAATCCGAGAAGGCTCGCCAGACAACTGCAGTCAAGGATTGGGAAGAGGCATGCCAGCGAGAAAATTCTACACTCGAAGCCGCACGGGCTCAAACCCGTGCTCGCGAAGCTGAGCTTGCCAAAGCAGAGGATGCGAAGTTAACCTTGGAGGCTCAGCTTGTTGCCCAGGAGGAAGTTATAAGTTCCTTGTGTGCTGCGTCTGCCACCAAAGATACCCTCATCGAGGATCTGATTAGAGACAATATTCGATTAATCGGTGTGCAAGGCGATCTTAAGGTGAGCACAGAGCAAGCTATTAATGGCAGGGCGTGGTTGATGAATGAAGGTCTCCCCAAGGTATAAGTTTCCTTCGCAACATCATTTCTGTTTTTTATACTTCGTATTAAATCATAATTAGTGTTTCTCGTCGCAGGTTATCTCCCATGTACATGAAGGATCTGTCACGGGGAACTGCCTTGCGTGACTTCTATGCGCATCGCGTGATTCTGGTCGCAGGGCAGGGTTCCGTGAGGGAGTAACCTTTGAACGGGAGGGTCGTTCTATGGAATATTTTGCCCTCCACGCTGTGGATGTGGATGCCAAGTATGATGAAGAAATGGAAGCTTTTGATAACCTTCACTTCCCCATCCGGAACGCTATTCAAGGTTTTGCTTCCCATGCAGATGGTGTCCAACAGCTACGTAATTATCTTCAAGACGAAGAATAATCTTTTTTTTTTCTGTGTTGTAATCTGTTTCCTTTTGTAATACCTTTTTTGAATGTATATATGACATGGGTTTTACATTTTGTCTTGTTGATTATTACAATACAAATGTGTGTTAACTAATCCCGTCGTATATCCAAAATATAGGATTAGGATGTTAACTGGCACGCAGGCCTATCCGAATGGAAACATAAAATGATGCGCAGGTCATAGTACAACTAATATTCATGAAAATTTGGCGTGGAAAGTTTTGTCTTGTATTAGCACATAACCCGCTACTTTTTTACATAAAAAAAAAGAAAATTTGGCACGCAGGCCCATAAAATGGCACGCAGGCCAGTTAAGAGGCACGCAGGCCTAGGATAGGCACACAAGCCAAAAAATAGGCACGCAGGCTGAGAATGAACACGCAGACTCATAAGTAGCACCGTTTTAATTGTGCCACATTCCATGTTCTGGGAATTGGTGTTCCATCAAGTTTTTTCAACTTGTATGCGCCTTTTCCCAAGACTTCATCGATTTCATAGGGACCTTCCCAAGCAGGAGCTAATTTTCCTGGTAACTCAGCGTTTGATGCTCATTATCCCGGAATACATAGTCCCCTTTGTTGTATTCACATATCTTAACGCGCGCATCATAGTATTTTTGGAGTTGGCGTTTGTACTTTCTTTTGCGTATGGTTGCCAATTCTCTTCTCTATTCTAGGAGGTTTAGGTTCAGTCATAACTCCTTGTCATTATCTTCAATCAAAAGCATTCTTACGGATGGGACACCGATTTCAGCAGGAATCATTGCTTCCGTGCCGTATGTTAAGCTGAATGGAGTTTCAGAGTTGCTCGTTTTCTTGTTGGTTCTGTGGTCCCACAGAACATGTGGAAACTCATCTACCCATCCTGTTTGTTTGGCTCCCAACCTGGCTGTGATACCTTCTTTGATACTTCGATTGGCTCTTTCCACTTGCCCATTGGCTTGTGGGTGCGCCACAGATGTGAAGGTTTGAGAGATATGTAACTCGGATAGCAATTCTTGTAGGCCTTTGTCAGCAAACTGGGTTCTGTTGTCGCCAACCAATGTTTGTGGGAGGCCAAAACGACATATAATAGACTCCCATAGGAACTTCTTAATATTTTCCGCTGTGATCTTTTCCAATGGTTTGGCCTCCACCCATTTGGTGAAATAGTCGATAGCGACCAACAAAAATTTCACCCACCCTGGTGCTTCTGGAAATGGACCCATAATGTCTATGGCCCATTTCTGGAACGGCCATGCTGAGGTGACTGGGATTAACTTGTTCTGGGGTTTAAGCATATGCGGTTCATGTCTTTGGCAAGATTCACATTTTTTGATCTCCTTAACTGCATCCATATGCATGACAGGCCAGTAATATCCAACATTCATGATTTTTGCCACTACCATCCTCGGTCCTACATGTAGTCCGCAAATGCCCTCATGAATTTCTCTGATTACATAGTTGGCATCTTCTGCGTCTACACACCTGAGTAATGGGCCGAGGAAGGACTTTCTGAATAATAACCCATCTTGAACTTGGTAACATAGTGCGTTGTGGCGAATCTTTCGCGCCAGAATCTTATCTTCTAGTAAAATACCGGAGGATAAGTATTTCACGATGGGTGTCATCCAGGAGACTGTTCCCGTTTGGATAACCATGACTTGGTGTTGAGGAACGGACGAGCTGTCTAGAACCTCAATCCGCACGTCTTTACCAAGATGCTCAAAACTGGTGAATGCTAGTTTACTTAAAGCATCCGTTGGTCGGTTTTCACTTCACCTGATATGGACCACTTTACAGGAAGTGAATTGTTGTATAAGGTCTTTAGCCTGAGATAAATACGAAGCCATTATATCATTCTTTGCATCGTATGCTCCTGAAACTTGACCCGCGATGAGCATTGAATATACTCGTGCTTCAAGGAACTTGACTCCCAGTTTCTTTGCAATCCGCAAGCCCACCAAAAATGCTTCATATTCTGCCTCATTATTTGTGCTCTTAAAATTCAGTTTTATGGCGTATGTGAATTCTTGGCCATCTGGGTTAATGAGTCTCAGGCCCGAGCCTGATCCTTCTCCACTTGACGCTCCATCTGTGAACAAAATCCATTTTTTGTTTTCTTTTGACAGAACTGGAGGTTGTTGTTCATACAAGCATTCTTGAACTTTTTCTGCTGGCACCTCTGTCACAAAATCTGCCAACACTTGGCCTTTTATCGAGGGTCTGGGTTTATACTCAGTTGAGTGTTTGCCTAATTCGATTTCCCATTTGGCTAATCTCCCCAACAACTCTTGTTTGGCCGACACACTCTTCAATTTGTAATCGGTCAGTACTTGTATAGGGTGACCCTGAAAGTACCTCTTCAACCTCCATGCCGCGTACACTAACGCCAGCACTAACTTCTCCAACATTGAATAACGGGTTTCAGCATCTGCAAAGGTTCTACTAACATAGTAGATTGGCGTTTGGACTGTTTTCCGATCCGTCAACAAGACTGCCCCTACCGCGATATCAGGCGCGGAAAGGTACAGCGTGAGGGGCTCTCCCGCGCGAGGTGTGGTCAATGTTGGAAGTTCCATAAGACATTTGTTGACTTCCAGGAACGCTTTTTCTGCCTCTGGTGTCCACTTGAAGTGTGCCTTCTTTAGGTAATTGCGTAATGTGGACACGAAGGGGTGCGACTTGGCAGCATGATTCGCTATCTATTCAAAGCTACCAATCTACCATTCAGCGTTTGAAATTCCTTCAACGAGGATGGGGAAGGCATCCGAGCAATTTCCTGGATCTTGTCTGGGTTTGCTTTGTACCCTTCCCCTACAACAATCACCCCCAAGAAACTTTCCCTCCTCTATGCCAAAAGAGCATTTTGACGGGTTAAGCTTCATATTGATTTTCCTCAGCGTGGAGAAGACATCTTCGATGTCTCTCAACATCTAGTCTTCCTCCACGCTTTTGATGACTAAGTCATCCACATAGACTTCCAAATTCTTTCCAATCTGCTCCCAGAATGTGTTTTCCATCAAATGCTGGTATGTAGCTCCTGTGTTCTTCAAGCCAAATGCATCATTTTGTAGCAGAAAGTATCTTAATCAGTTCGGAAGGTTGTTTTGTCCTCATCACGGGCAGCCATCCGAATATGATGCACCCTTTATAGGCATCTAGGAAGCACTTAAACATGAAAGGTGCCACTGCATCAACCTTCAAATCGATTTTCGGGAGTAGATAACAATCTTTTGGGCACGCTTTGTTAAGATCCTTGAAGTCTATGCACATGCGCCATGAGCCATTACTCTTGGGGACCGGGTTTGTAACCCAAGTTTGGTACTAGATATCGCGAATGATCCCCGTGTGTAATAAGTCTGGAACTTACTCGTTCATGGCTTTAGTCTGCTCAGGCCCCATCTTCCTTTTCCTCTGCACGATCGGCGTATACGTAGGGTTAACTCTCAGCCGATGTTCGGATATCTCCCATGGAACCCCCGTCATATCTGATGGTGTCCAAGCAAAGATAGCCACATTCTTAACCAACAGCTGTTTTAGGAAGACTCGCACCTTTACTGAAATGGTTGATCCATTGGTAACAGTCTGTTCGGGTACTTTGGATTAACAACACACTTCTCTGGCTCCGTCCTCACCACATTCCTGGGAACTTTCGCGGGTTTCGATCCTTCTGTCGTGAAGCAGTGTTTATTAACTCGGATGATGGCTATCCCAGTCTTCGCAGGCACGCCGACTGCACCATGCGCTGTCGAAGGATTGGCATTGAAATCACCAATCGCTTCGCGCCCTAGAATGATGTCATATCTGGACCTCGTGGGTAGGACTAAAAACTCAACGTCTTCAGTTCTTGTATGAGTTCCGTCACTGAGTGTGACTGGAAATGTTATGACCCCTTTAGGGTGCATAACTTCATAACCGAACCCGGAGACAGGGGCGTGGACGGGCTTTAAACACGCTTTGTCTTCATTCTCAAGCTGCTCAAAGCATTGTTCGTACATAATGTCAGACGTGCTCCCAGTGTCAAAGAAGACGTAATGAGACCTATAGTGTCCAAACAATGCTTCAATAATCGAAGGCTGTTTCATACATGGACATCCTTTTACTTTTGGAAAAACAACTGGTTCGCTTTTCCATTCGTCATCATCAATCTCTATCCATTTGTTTCTACGAACTGGTTCGCCCTGAATCATGTGGACATTCACGTCTTTAGTCTGCTTCTTTGGCGGACCCTTGTCTACAGGTGCTGCTTGTTTCCGTGGACCTTGTCACACGTTTTTAATAAGTGTTCAAGTTTTGCCAGACTTGATTGCGGACTCTATTTCGTTTCTCTGACTCAAGCAGTCATTGGTGTCGTGCCCAATATCATCGTGAAACATGCAATGCTTATTCGGGTTCAGGTTCAACCGCCTGGTTAATTGCTGCGGTTTCCTGGACTCAATGTTCTCCGTAGTCAAGATTTCAGCCGGAGTTTTCCTCAAAGGGGTCCAGTGTTGTTGTTCATGCTTCCCAGACTTATGATCCTTCTGCTTTTGGCCGATTAATGACCTAGCATCAAATTGCTTAGATGATCCCTCAGGCTGCTGGATCCTCGACCAGATTGATCCTCTTTCCTCCTTCTGAGGATGGGCATTTTTGACTTCAGTCTTTGCTTGTGGCTTTGGTTTTTCTCGCCCTAAGAGTTTTTCAGTAGCCGCAAAGACTCTGGTTGAGGACATGATACCATCCCAAGTTTTTGGCATTCCGTCCCTTCCAGTTAGGCAGCGGATCAGATCGTCGCTCCGCACATTCTGCCTAAATGCTCCTCTTAGTATATCTTCACTTATACCACCAATGTTCAAACTTTTATAGTTAAACCTGGTGATAAAGTTTTCAACAGATTCATTGTTGTGAGGGACCACGTTTAGGATTTCGGAAGGATCGCACGTGTGCTTGCGCTGCTGACTGAAATGCTGTGAGAATTTGGCCACCAAGTCATCCCAACTTTTTGTATGCCCATCGGGCAGTTTCTCAAACCATTTCCTTGCTGCTCCCGTCAGAGTTAGAGCGAACATGTGGCACAAGTAAGGCAGTGTCCACCCGCTAGCTCCTCCAACCGCCGTGAAGTTTAACAAGTGATCACTTGGATCAGTCATCCCATTATACTTCTGTAATTTGCTCGGTATCTTAACATTCATTGGAAATGGAGCAGTGGCAATGCGAGGGATAAATTTTGATTTTTTTGACAAAAGCCGCGGGGTGGTAGGGCTTAGCGAAATCATCTTCAGCATCACTGCAGTATTCAATGTTCTTAACCAGCATCCGTGGACGGTTGGTACCCTCCCTACCATACGCGAGACTGTCGTCACTTGCATATCCTTAGTCCTGATAAATGGAGTCCCTTTGTCTTTGGGAAGCATGACTATGATCTTACACGACCTTACGGGATGGCGCCCGCTAGGTCAGACGACCTCTGTCACGACTTACATATTTTCTTTCAACGAAGTGCTCGACCTCCAAGTCTAGAGCAATCTGACTTCACAGGATGGCCGACGAGGGTGAAGGAGATGGTGAATCATAAGTGAGAGTTCTTGCCTGTAACTAGTTCTCTTTCACCCTTCTTTCGTACTCCTCCCTCAGCCTCTTTTGTTCATGCTGGTACCACTCTTCTGGAGTTAGTGCAGCTTTTCCAGATCTGGTTTGGTGATTAACTCATTCTTAATCACCCTCAAATCTAGGGAATTCTTCGGTTCTGTCTTCCAGAACTGGAGTTCGAGTGGTCCGGCGAGGTTTGACGTCTTCAAACCTCTGGAATTCTCCAGCTCTGTCTTCCAGAACTGAAGTTCGATTATTCCTACGAGGTGCAGCATCTTCGAACCTAGGGAACTCTCCGGCTCTGTCTTCCAGAACCGGAGTTCGGGTGTTCCGGCGAGGTTCCACCAACATTCGTCCTCCTTCGAGGACTAGATCTTCAAGGGTATCAACACGTCGGCTCTTCGCCGGAGTAACCGTCGGCAATTGTTGGCTTTGACTCATCTTTCAGATCATAAAAACTTCCAAAAACCTTTTGAAAAACCTTAAATTCTAGCAGAAACCGGATGGCGCCAATGAAGAAACACGAGATCGAACTGGATAGTCCGAATCTCGGTTTACCCCAAGTGTGAGTCTACTAAAGTTACGATGACATCAGATCCCAGCCAATCACCTACATAACAGAACACCGTGAGTCTCGTCACAGGAAGGACATGATGGGGGGTCTTCTCGTAACCACCCTCCGGCGTGAGAATATGTAACATCCCAAGTTTCTCGAGCTATTTAAAAGAATTAGGTTTAAATGAATTATGGAAGACAAGTGAAATTATATAAAGTATGAGGGGATTAAGTGTCATTAGATGAAAAGTTAAACATGAAAGCATACCCCCTTCATATAAATATAGCCACCTCATTTGATAATCATCTTTACCTCTAACTCCTTCTTTACCCGAAATCCCGTTTTTATGAGAGCTACCCGCAAAGATCTGACGATTCCCGGAGATCTAACTGTCGGATAGATATCAAATTTTGACAGAGTGTTCATGACGTATAAATGAAGATTCCCACTGATCAGATCTTTGATCAAATGTCGGGAAGTATAGTTTTTATCAGCAAAAACGTAACAGTGAAAAATAAAGTTTTCCGGCAACTGTTTGGGTTTTCTGGCGACGGTGGCAGCGAATTCCAATGGCGGAAGCAGGCGGCTTTGGTAGAGCTCGGCAACCCGGTTGCATGGCCTCTTGAATCACTCATTTCCGAGTTTGTTTGATATGGTTTCGGGTTATTCAAGTGATTTCGAAAATAAACCTCAAAGGTGCATTTTTATTAAAAAGGCTTACTTTTCATGTACGGGTTTGCATGAAACTTGGTAGGATGATAGATCAAGCCATGATTAGTGATAAAGTAATGAACTTGTTAGTAAATGGGTTAGTTGGTTCGGTTCGGGTTAAACAAGTAGCTTTCGGTTCGTTAAAAGGACGGCTAAACGAAGTCGGTTTTGCACGAAATTTGAAAGGAAAGTAAATCGGGTTTTAAAGAAGGACCTCAGAGGAATATGGCTTTAAAATGGTTTCCATGAGAATTGTTTTCATGAGAATGATTTCCATGAGAATTGCTTTCATGAGAATGGTTTCCATGAGAATTGTTTTCATGAGAATGGTTTCCATGAGAATTGTTTTCATGAGAATTGTTTTCATGAGAATTGTTTTCAGGAGAATGGTTTCCATGAGAATTGTTTTCACGAGAATGGTTTCCATGGGAATTGTTTTCATGAGAATGGTTTACCATGCGATTGGTTTACCATGCGACGCAAATGGTTTTGCCATGTGATGCGATTTGATCGTATATGCGATGCGACTAAAATAGTAGAACCTCAGCGAAGTTAGCTTAGTTTCCAACTGATGTAGTATGACTCAGATAGAAAAATAATAATTAACACCTATACATGTTAAACAGTTAGTCGTGCCCAACAAAAGAAAGGTGTTGCAATCAATTATGAAAGAAACAGGACCTAGGTGAGTTCTAGCCCCATTTCTCTTTGAAATGTTTTCGGGACTGTGTGCATACTTGTAAGACTAGAGGTATATATATACACACTTATATACATATATGATGAAGGTGAATAACTAATGCAAGAATTAAAGAATGTGGTAAGAATTTGTATGCGTTTAGCTTGTTAACTAAATGTGATTGTAAGAGTCAAATAAGAATATAATGTAAGAGTGAGGGTGGCAGGCCCTTCTAATACTTGGGCAAGAATAGAGTGGCCGACTCTATAATATCGGTGCAAGAGGTCGGGTGGCAGACCCTTATAATATTTGTGCAAGAGGTCGGGTGGCAGACCCTTATAATATCTGTGCACGAATGTAAGAATAGTTTCATGCTATGTAAGAAAATGTAAGAATAGTACCGAGTAATATTTGTACGTAAATAAAAGAACTTGTAAGAATAAATATATAAAATTGTTGGTGCATAAATGTCAGTAGTTCATATGTCTAATGTCTGTAATCGAGTCTGTAATATTGTTTATGTATTTGTTTGTTTATAGCGAAGTTGTTGACAAGTTCGCCTAGGCGAACTTATTAACCGAGCGAAGTTTTTGACAAGTTCGCTTAGGCGAACTTGTTAACCAAGCGAAGTTATGGACAACTTCGCCTGAGGCGAAGTTGTCGTGTATTTATATAGGTTACGGATTATCGTTTGTGTTGTTGGTTTTGAGATAGTTTGAGTTAGTTATAGTTCGAGTTTGTGTAATTCAGTGAGTCAAGTGACGTGAGGTCGAGAGTCTGTAAGTATCACGTGTTGAGTTATTAATATATCGTGAGTTTGTTCGTACCGTATTCGTGTGTTCGTGTGTTTGTGTTCTACGTCCGTAACGATCTACACAGGGATTCCGCACCTGTGTATATCGGGATATCTCGTGTGATCCGTCCAGGGAACCTACAATTGGTATCAGAGCTTTTGCTCGATTGTGTGGTTCGGGATATTCACGCGGGTGTAGAATTCGTCCCATTTCGACTATTCACGAGACGAGTTTTTGCTCATTCTAGCCTCCTACCAGTGTGTTCAAGCCTTTAAACCGTCAAAAACCTCGTTAAAATCCGATTTTCAGATCTGCAGAAAGTTTGAGTTCGTCAGGCGAAGTTGCTGTTCATCAGGCGAAGTTGCCGTCAGGATACGTAGGGTTTCAGCGAAGATATAAGGAGAAGCGAAGTTATTTACAACTTCGCCTACCTCCTCAACTTCGCCTAACTCAGCGAAGTTCTCTTCAAGTTCGCCTAGCTCAGCGAATTTTTCTTCAAGTTCGCCTACTTTCTATGTTCGCTTACCCTAAGCGAAGTTATTCTCAACTTCGCCCAGTCACTCGAATTTAAGAAAGATCCAGCGAAGTTATTACTAAAGCGAAGTTATCATTAACTTCGCCTACAGTACTGTTCAGAGGAAATTTTTTAACTTCGCCTACTCAGAATTTTTCGGGTTTCTCAGTCTTCAAGAAGGATGTCGTCGATCAACATTTCGGAGCTTGTAAAGATGGAAGTTGAAGCGGGGTCAGCTACAAAGGCCCCAAGGTTGCTGAAGGAAACCGATTTTGTCGCGTGGAAGGATCGGTTCATACAATACGTTAAGTACCAGGATGCGAAAATGTGGGTATGCATCCAAGATGGATATATTCCACCAGTCATGGAGTATGAGGGTCGAGACCAAATCAAGAAATACAGTAAAATGGAAGAGGAGGAGAAAAAGATGTATGAGGCCGAGAGCAAGGCCCATGCTGCAATCACAATGGCTCTTCCACAGGAGATCCTCCATACATTCAGAAAGTATACATCAGCTAGAGAGCTTTGGGAAGCTCTTGAGAACAGATTTGAAGGGAATGTAGGTATTCGGGCTTCAAAGATAAAGTTGCTCAAAACTCAATTTTCAGTCTTTAAGTACTTGAAGAACGAATCTCTTGATGATATTATCACTCGATATTATCATCTAATGACTGAATTGAGTAACTACTCCATTTCATACCGAGAAGAAGAGATTGTGGAAAAGCTTCTCGATGCCCTCCCACCAAAATGGGAGATGTATACTGTGCTGATGAGGGAAGACAAGGACTTCTATACTTATGTCACACCCGGCCCTAAACGGCGGAAACAGCCGGGCGTGCGCGCGTGGGGATTGATAATCAAGCACGGGTCATTGCAAACATTCAAATAAATTTCCCATTTCTCATGAAATGTCTAGTACAAAATACATTACATTGTTTAGAAGAACATATAAAAGCATCCAAATATGAAAAACGTTGAAGATTTCCGCGCCATATCCCCTTACACGGCTGGGGAACAACCACGCGTGTGGAAGGGATAGAACTAAAATCTTCCAAAAACCATTTTTATAGCTGTTCTGCGTGAAGTGCTCTACGTGTGACCCCTTGCGCTACTTAATTACCACCTGAAAGACACGTAGAAATATTTGAATCAGTATAAACTGAGTGAGTTCACAAGTTTCGGTGACTTGATAAATCGTATTGCATCATATTCTTGATAAAACCATATTGAAACATAGTTCTGATAACATCATTAAAACATATTCTTGATAAAACCGCCCCGCGGGTTTCGCGCGGACATTTTTGAAAACTATGTGCTCGTCCATGCAAAGTGGCGCGGCCACTACGAGCGAATTTAACCAGTAGTACTACCCCATGACCATACTAGGTGCTCGCCTATGCAAAGTGGTGCTACCCCTACGAGCGGGTTGATCAAACCAGTAGTCCCTACTCTTAGAGTTTCATTGATAAAGTGATCACTTTCTCATTCTAGCGCACTCACATTGATAACCAAGATAGACACTATGAACAGATAATCGTTTGCATTGCTTGTAAATATACCATGATAAGACATAATTTAAACACGTGTCCCTCGCCCCGAAAACAGTTTAAAAACAGTGAAAATAGGGGCTGTGAGACTCACCTGTGATTCTTGTTAAGTGATGGTTTAGAGAGATTAAACGAGATTCGGGTTTCTTGGTGTTAGCCTCGAAATTGGAAGTCTAGAATATGTTTAAATAACAAGAAATATGTGCATTAAGACCAAGTAATCGAAGAATATAAGGGCTGGTCAGAAAAGTAAATCTCAAGACTAAAGTTTCGGCTTACCTAGCGATGGAACTGGAAACGGATGCTTGGGAGATGGTTAGTGCAGAATTACAGGTTTAAGAGAGGAGTTTGGAGTGTGTTTCTTGTGGTTGTGATATTTTTATTCAAGAATTGATATTTATAGGTAAATTCAAGGGAACACAATCCCTTGATTTAGGGGATTGAGATCTTATCATATTGGGTGTAGTGATGACAAGGTATGGGGTTTATTATTATTTATTTAGGGATGGGGGTGATGGTCCTAGGGAGTGGTTATGAAGATTCTGATTGATTTGACAATACATGCAGGACTGTGGTTGGTGAGAGTAGGTGCGGCTGACAGTTGACATTTCGTGTTACAGTACTGTTCCTGGTACTGTTGTCAGTGTGCTGTCAAAAGGTAAAAATCTCTGAAACACGCAACTGGTTCTTTCTGGGCGGGGGTAATCCCCTTTCATCTGAAGAATAGACTAAGTGTTTTGTGCGCGTAACCTTGCGCGTATAGCCTTCTGCGTGTAGGCCATTTCTTTGAACGTTGTGGGTCCGGGGCTCCAGTTGGTCTTCGCGCAAGCGTCCTTGTAGCGAATCCTGCGCGTATCACTGCGCAGGCGTCCTTATAAGGAATCCTGCGGGTCCATCTGGCTCTGCTGGAACCAGCGTTCTCAGAGTTTATTAACAGGGTGAACTTTTGGATTTAAGCGAAAAGGTGGTTGGTTTCTGTGCAGACGTTCATGCGTAAAGGGTTTAGTTTTAAGGTGTCCCGCGGGGATTCTTCCCGCAGGTGTCGCACATAACTCCTTTTTATTTGATGCGGGTAGGTGCGTAACCTTCTCGTAGTCAGGGACGTTGAGTTTCATTTGTAGATTCTCCATGAGGTCTTGGTATTTCATCATAGTGATCAGTTATGTTGAAGTCAATTCCATCTTGGAGCTTCAAACAAACTAGCTCTCAATGTTCCCGCCATGCGGGGAGGTTAGTTCCCTTTTTCCGCGCGCGCATAAATGATTTGGGTCTTAATTAGGAAATTAGGATATTGTTTGAACATAGTTTTACTTATTGATCATTGAAGAGGTATGCAACCCATTAGACAGAAACGACATAAAATTAAGTTGTCATGAAAACACAACAAAAACCTGTGCGTGTGGCGCATATAATATATGCCCGCGCTGATCATAACATGGCGCGCATCACACCCGCGCATGGCGCATATAACATATGCCCGCGCTGATCATAACATGGCGCGCATCGCATCCGCGCATGGCGCATATAACATATGCCCGCGCTGATCATAACATGGCGCGCATAATATTCACAATCACCTAATAATTAGGTTGATTACTTGGTTTATGGGATTGGGAAATTACCGGGTGTCACATTCTCCCCCTGTTAGGAGAATTTCGTCCCGAAATTAGGAGGTGTCGCTGGTAGGAGCTATCCTTTGGAAGAGGTATGGGTACTTTTTGCGCATTTGGTCTTCTCTTTCCCAAGTGAATTCAGGTCCACGCTTTGAGTCCCATTGAACCTTTACTAACTTGATTCGGCTTCTTCGCAACTTTTGTTCTTTCCAATCGGTTACTGCTATAGGCTCTTCCATGAAGTGTAGTTGTTTGTCGATATGAATCTCGTCCAATGGTAAAATTAACGTTTCATCAGATAAGCACTTCTTGAGGTTGGACACATGAAACGTGTCGTGAACTCCACTAAGTTTGGCGGGTAAATGGAGTTTATAAGCAACTGGACCGATCCTTTCCAGGACCTCAAATGGTCCGATGTATCGCGGATTTAACTTTCCTCGCTTGCCGAAACGGGGGACTCCTTTCCATGGAGAGACTTTCAAAAGTACTTTATCCCCTACTTGAAATTCCAACGGTTTTCTTCTCACATCTGCATAGCTTTTCTGTCTGTCGCGCGCTGCCTTAAGGCGATCCCGTATCTGGAAAATTTTGTCCGTCGTTTCTTGGATCAATTCTGGACCAGTCATTTGCTTGTCACCCACTTCAGCCCAACACAGCGGGGGACCTACACTTGCGCCCATACAAGGCTTCAAATGGCGCAGCCTTGAGGCTTGTGTGGTAACTGTTATTGTATGAAAATTCAACCAATGGGAGATGAGTATCCCAGCTACCTCCGAAATCGATTGCGCATGCGCGCAACATATCTTCTAATGTTTGAATGGTTCGCTCGCTTTGTCCATCTGTTTGGGGATGATAAGCCGTACTCATGTCAAGACGAGTACCTAAAGTCCCTTGTAACGATCTCCAAAACCTTGAGGTGAACCGACTATCTCTATCAGAAATGATGGATACCGGAACTCCGTGTTTTGAAACTACTTCTTGAATATACAATCGGGCTAACTTTTCCATCTTATCGGTTTCCTTGATCGGCAGGAAGTGTGCTGACTTAGTTAGTCGGTCTACAATAACCCAAATCGTGTTGTAACCCCCAGGTGTCCTTGGCAGTTTGGTAATGAAGTCCATGGAGATTTGTTCCCACTTCCACATGGGAATTTCTGGCTGTTGAAGCAACCCCGACGGTTTCTGGTATTCAGCCTTCACCTTCGAACACGTCAGGCATTTACTGACACACGTCGCGATGTCGCCCTTAAGATTGGGCCACCAATACAGCGCTTTAACATCTTGGTACATCTTGTCTGCGCCAGGATGTACGGAATACCGCGTTTTGTGAGCTTCGTTTAACACTTGCTCGCGCAATCCTCCCTTGAGAGGGACCCATATGCGGTTAGCAAAATATCGAGTGTCGTTCTCTTTGAGCTCTAAATTCTTAATCATACCCCCAAGGGATTCGTTCTTGACAAACTCTGGTTTCAAGGCTTCTTGTTGAGCTTCTCGGATGCGGGTAGTGAGATCTGCGCAAATGGTCAATCTTAGAGCCTTAACTCGTAGCGTCTTTGCTCGCTCTTTCCTACTTAAAGCGTCTGCTACCACATTCGCCTTTCCAGGATGATACTTTATTTCACAATCATAATCATTCAATAATTCTACCCATCTTCGTTGCCTCATGTTTAAATCCTTTTGATCAAATATATGTTGAAGGCTCTTGTGATCCGTAAAAATTAAACACTTTGTACCATAAAGATAATGGCGCCAAATCTTTAGCGCGAAAACAACTGCTCCAAGTTCTAGATCATGCGTTGTATAGTTCCTTTCATTGACCTTGAGTTGACGAGAGGCATACGCTAAGACTTTGTTTCTCTGCATAAGGACACATCCGAGCCCTTGATGTGAAGCGTCGCAGTAGACGACGATGTCGTCCGTCCCCTCGGGCAGAGACAAAACTGGCGCACTACATAACTTTTGCTTTAACATTTGAAACGCTGCTTCCTGGTTTTCGCCCCAATCAAACTTCTTATCTTTCTGTGTTAGCGCAGTCAGAGGTAAAGCTATCTTGGAGAAGTTCTCAATGAAACGTCGATAGTAGCCAGCTAGTCCTAGGAATTGCCTCACCTCAGTTGGTGTTTTTGGCGCTTCCCAATTCTCGATGGCTTTGACCTTGGAAGGATCGACGTGTATTCCTTTCTCGTTTACAACGTGACCGAGAAAGTGAACCTCTCTAATCCAAAACTCACATTTAGAAAACTTTGCATACAATTTTTCTTTCTTCAGCATTTCCAAAATTAATCTCAGATGTTGTTCATGCTCAGCTCTGGTTCGGGAGTAAACCAGAATATCATCTATAAACACAATCACAAACTTATCCAAGTATGGCTTGCACACACGGTTCATCAGATCCATGAATACAGCCGGCGCATTAGTTAGCCCGAAGGGCATCACTAAGAACTCATAATGGCCGTATCTAGTTCGGAAGGCTGTCTTCGGCACATCTTCCTCATGGACCTTAAGTTGGTGGTAACCTGACCGGTAGATCTATCTTCGAATAATAACTGGATCCCTGCAACTGATCAAATAAGTCGTCAATCCTTGGTAAGGGGTACCGATTCTTGACTGTCAGCTTGTTCAGTTCCCTTTAGTCAATACACATTCTAAATGAACCATCCTTCTTCTTCACGAAAAGCACTGGAGCTCCCCAGGGTGAAAAGCTTGGGCGTATGAAACCCTTATCCAATAGTTCCTGCAACTGATTGGATAGCTCTTGCATCTCGATGGAGCTAGTCGATAGGGTGCTCGAGCTACTGGTGCAGCTCCTGGAACCAAGTCGATTCGAAACTCGACTTGTCGCGGTGGCGGTAATCCGGGCAAATCTTCAGGGAAAACTTCTGGAAATTCGCGCACCACTGGTAAGTATTCAATCTTTCGTTCTCCTTTCTTCTCTACTACGTGCGCCAGGAAGGCGTAGCATCCTTTCCTCAGGCACTTGCGCGCCTTTAGACACGAAATGAGTTTTATCGCAACTCCACTTCTTTCCCCTTGAATTACTAAGGGTTTCCCCGCTCAACAGTGGGATCCGAACCTGCTTCTCATGGCAAATAATTTCCGCGTGGTTCTCGACTAACCAATCCATGCCTACCACAATGTCAAAACTTCCCAAGTCTATTGGCAATAAGTTAATATTGAATCCGTGACCTCCCATGACCAATACACATTGCTCAGTCCTCTCGTTCGCACGTATCTGCCTACCATTGGCTAGTTCTATAGTATAAGGCATGTCTAGCCTACTGGTTGCTAAGCCTAGGGAGTTTTTAAACTCAGTGGATATGAAACTTAGGTCAGCGCCAGTATCAAATAAGACAGATGCAAAATGGTCGTTAAGTAGAAACGTACCGGTTACAACATTCGGTTCTTCTTTTGCTTCGCCCGCGCTGATCACAAAGGCTCTCCCGCGAGCTTGGTTTCTCTTTTGCGGGCAATCCCGACTGAAATGTCCTGGCTTCCCGCATGCGTAGCAGTTATCGTTTACTCCAGTTTCTTTGACATGGCAATTTATCGCCTTGTGCTCTGGTCTGCTACATTTGGCGCATACGATGCTTGCGCATTCTCCCTCGTGGTGATACTTGCATCTGCTGCACCATGGGCGAGGCCCATTGTATCCTCTTCGTGGTGGCTCCAAGGCTTGTATCGCGTAAGCCCTTACGCTCTCCTGTCTCTTGAATGGTGGTTGCTTGGAGTCGGACCCTCGGTTGTGAGAGTTCCATTTTCTCTTGGGGTCAGAGGTTCGCTGCTCGTTCCCGCGCGAGGTCAACATGCCCCCACGGACCGTATCTCTTGTAAGAGTGATGGCCCGCGCCACTGCATCATCAAAGGTTGGAGGCGCTGCGGCATTGAGCGGAACTCTGATAACATGGGGTAACCCAAAGATATACCTCTCGATCTTTTTCTCCTCCGTGTTTGCCATATCCGGCACCATCTGGCAAAGTTCGTTGAATCGGTTTTTGTAGGCGTCGATATCAGCTCCTACCATGGCGTGGTTCCAAAATTCCTGCTGTAGACTCTGAATTTCGGCGCGAGAGCAGAACTTCTTCATCATCATATCCTTTAGTTCCTCCCAGGTCTTGTGGAGAGCAACTTCTCGTCCCAATGTTTTCGTTTGAAGCTTCCACCAAGACGAGGCCGCTTCTTGGAACATGCAGGTCGCGTAAAGGACCTTTTGACTTTCACTACACCCGCTAATGGAGAGAACTGTCTCCATTTTGTCGATCCAGTTGTAGAGCCCAATGGCCCCTTCGGTGCCCTTGAATGGCCAAGGCTTACAGGCCATAAATGTCTTATAGGAGCATCCTTTGTCCAAAGCTCCCGATTCGGGTTCTGGGGTTTCGGTCTCTTGACGGCCCCGACTGGATTCGGCCTTGCTGGCCTCATGCGTTGCGATCGCCTGTGCGATTATTTCTGCGAGTTCCTCGGGTGTCATGGTAATTCCTTTGGCTCTGGTTGGAGGCATTCTCGTTTTTCTTGAAAGAGTGAAAATATATGCAAACTTAGCGCATGTACCCTGAGCACATAATGTTTTTATCCTTAGTGTTCACTAGACATTGTGTGACCCGTGTTCCTAAGTGTGTGTGATTTTTCTTTCGAAAATATTTTCTTTGAAAAAAATATTTCATGCGATTCCCCTACGGTTATAGTCTAGGTTAAAACTTCTTTCCTAGTTCGCTATAACCAGTGCTCTGATACCAATCTGTCACACCCGGCCCTAAACGGCGGAAACAGCCGGGCGTGCGCGCGTGGGGATTGATAATCAAGCACGGGTCATTGCAAACATTCAAATAAATTTCCCATTTCTCATGAAATGTCTAGTACAAAATACATTACATTGTTTAGAAGAACATATAAAAGCATCCAAATATGAAAAACGTTGAAGATTTCCGCGCCATATCCCCTTACACGGCTGGAACAACCACGCTTGTGGAAGGGATAGAACTAAAATCTTCCAAAAACCATTTTTATAGGTGTTCTGCGTGAAGTGCTCTACGTGTGACCCCTTGCGCTACTTAATTACCACCTGAAAGACACGTAGAAATATTTGAATCAGTATAAACTGTGTGAGTTCACAAGTTTCGGTGACTTGATAAATCGTATTGCATCATATTCTTGATAAAACCATATTGAAACATAGTTCTGATAACATCATTAAAACATATTCTTGATAAAACCGCCCCGCGGGTTTCGCTGCGGACATTTTTGAAAACTATGTGCTCGTCCATGCAAAGTGGCGCGGCCACTACGAGCGAATTTAACCAGTAGTACTACCCCATGACCATACTAGGCGCTCGCCTATGCAAAGAGGTGCTACCCCTACGAGCGGGTTGATCAAACCAGTAGTCCCTACTCTTAGAGTTTCATTGATAAAGTGATCACTTTCTCGTTCTAGCGCACTCACATTGATAACCAAGATAGACACTATGAACAGATAATCGTTTGCATTGCTTGTAAATATACCATGATAAAACATAATTTAAACACGTGTCCCTCGCCCCGAAAACAGTTTAAAAACAGTGAAAATAGGGGCTGTGAGACTCACCTGTGATTCTTGTTAAGTGATGGTTTAGAGAGATTAAACGAGATTCGGGTTTCTTGGTGTTAGCCTCGAAATTGGAAGTCTAGAATATGTTTAAATAACAAGAAATAGTGAATTAAGACCAAGTAATCGAAGAATATAAGGGCTGGTCAGAAAAGTAAATCTCAAGACTAAAGTTTCGGCTTACCTAGCGATGGAACTGGAAACGGATGCTTGGGAGATGGTTAGTGCAGAATTACAGGTTTAAGAGAGGAGTT
>NW_027503746.1:0-21840 GCF_021521415.1 Bidens hawaiensis
TCTTCTCGTAACAATCATGAAATAAGTGATACCATATGTCAATATGTTTTGTTTTCGAGTGACTTACCCGGTTTTTAGTTATGGAAATAACATCAATATTATCTACAAAAATAGGAGTAGTAAGAAAATTCAAACCGTAGTCGCGCATTTGTTGTTGTATCCATAATACCTGGGAAAATTAGCTAGAAGCAACTACATATTCGGCTTCATAGGTGGATAGCGACACAGTAGTCTGCTTCTTACACTGCCAGGTCACCAACCAGCTACCAAAGAATTGATAGCCGGCTGTGGTAGATTTGGCATTCAGCTTGCAGCTTCCATAGTCAGAATCAGAAAATACTCTTAGCTCAAATACATCATCTCGAGGATACCAATGAACGACCCTGGATTACCCTTAAGATACCATAGTATCTGCTTCACCAACGTTAGGTGAGAGACCGTTGGACTGGATTGATATCGGGCACAAAGACACGTCAGATACATGATGTCTGGCCTAGAAGCAGTAAGATACATGAGGGAACCAATCATAGGACGGTAGAGTGTTCTTCGACCTTCTCCCCGGTGGGATCAGGACCAATTCCATGATTTAGTGGATAGGAGTGCTACCATGCGATGAGTCAGCCGTATTGATTTTTTCGAGGATATCATTAACATATTTTGTCTAGTGAATAAAAATCCCATCAGACTGACTTGCAATCCCAAGAAAAAAACTTCAATTCTCCCATAGTGCTCAATCAAATTTCGACTTCATAACATCCTCAAATATTTTCACAACACATCATTCGTTGACCCAAAAATGATACTGTCCACATAGACCTGGACTATTAGCAAATGACAATCGACTTCCTTCGTGGAGAGTGTACAATCAACGGTGCCACGAACAAAACTATTGTCTAACAAATGTTGCGACAATGTGTTATACCAAGCTCTTCGGGCTTGATGTAGACCATAAAGTGCATTGTCGAGCAGGTACACCTTGTCTTTGTGAATAGGATCGATAAACCCCGGTGGTTGTCCTACGAAAACTTCTTCACCCAATTTTCCGTTCAGGAAAGCAGACTTAACATCCAACTGGTAGACCTTGAACCCCTTCCAAGATGCAAAGGCTAAGAAAATTCTAAACGCTTCAAGTCTAGCCACGGGAGCATAGACTTCGTTAAAATTGAACCAAAAACCACTAATCGAGCCTTGTTTCTGACAATTATACCATTTTCGTCCCTTTTTCACTTGAAAACCCACATGGTATTAATGCATCGTTTGTTATCCGGTAGATTAGCAAGTTTCTAAACTCCAAGCTTTTCAAATTGCAAGAATTCTTCTTGCATTTTGTTGACCCAACTCTCTTCGGTCAATGCTTGTTTATATGTCTTCGGTTCGATTTGTGAAATGAAACATTTGAACGAAAACCAGTTTTAAAGAGGAGAAACTTGAGAATAATAACTTAGACTTTGATCAAGTTGACTTTGAGTGCGTACTCCATTATTCAAATCTCCAATAATATTCTCTTCTGGATGATATAATAACATTCTAGGCATAACTTCATCAGGAACTATCAAATTATTAGAAAGATTCGTGAAATTTTCATCATTAGTCAACTCATCAAAAAGCACAGAATCAGTAGCAACAGGATCAGAAATAACACGATCAGGTGTTGGTTGAATCTACGGCACAATCACATTGATGTTTAGCATCATCATAAAAAGAAGGTGTAGCCAGAGTATCATCAACATGGTCATCAACATCAAGAATTGGATCTTCATTAAAGATTGGAACATCTTGTGTAGGAAGTTCACAAGATCCATTACCCAAATATTGTTGAAACAATTGTGTGGCCATTTCGTCAGTGATTTACTCTTCAGGAAATGAGAAACAAATCCCCAAGCTGTCATAATCAAACATCTATGAATCACCTTTTCTTTGAATAGGAGTAGCATATCTTTGACAGTCCACATGTTGCACTTGCACAATACGGTTGATGCTAGGTAAAAATATTCTTCTTAAAGGACTAGCATAAACCACAAAGAAACCTTCCACAGACTTAACACCGAATTTTCCATCAGTATCCAGAACAGTACATTGAGATCCGAACGGCTCAACCCACTTCAAATTAGGCTTACATCTATTAAGTAGCTCAAAACAGGTTTTGCCATACTTTTATACTGTCAGAACACGGCTAAGAGTGTAACAAGCTGAGGCAACAGCTTCAGAACATAAACTAATAGGTAATTTTGAATCTGCCAACATCGCCCTACCTGTTTCAATTAGAGTACGATTCTTTCGTTCAACAACTCCATTTTGTTGTGCTGTACATGGAGCACTAAACTCATGAAGAATACCCTGCTCATTACAGTATTGACGCATACAGTTTTTCAAAACTCGATACCATTGTCGCTTCGAATCCTTCAAATTGGCAAATTACATAACATCTCAAGATTTTTGAACAAAATCATCAAGTTGTCAAAGGTCTCATCTTTTGATTCAAGAAACATTACCCATGAAAAGCGTGAGTAATCATCAGTGACCACCAAACAATAAAGTTCCCCGGTGATACTTTTATCATTCACAGGACCAAATATATCCATATGTACCCTCTCAAAAGGTAAGTTGATTGAACTGAGATATTTTTTCGGGTGTGATTTCTTCTTTTGTTTACCATTCTTGCAACTCAAACACTCAGAATTTAAATGAAAACCCTTAACATTTACTCCTTAAACCAATTGATTATGAATAAGGTAGTTCAAACATTGATGTGACCCATGAGACGATGCCATAACATAGAATCTTTTTTAGATGCTTTGGTGACAAAACACTGAACAGTACCTTGAGTCGCTGAAGCAACATTCATGTTAAGCATATAAAGATCATTTTCCCTTGTTGCTTTCATTTAAATCCACTCCTCAGGAATCTTATACTCAGGCTTATGAATCATACACTCTTGATTTGTAAAGTGTGTTGAAAAGCTTTTGTCATAAATTTGAGATATGCTCAGTAAATTATTCTCAAGCTTCGTGATGTATTTCACATTTTCGAACATCACTTTCCCATTTGATAAAGTACATTCTCCAACAATTTGTCCTCCTTGGTTTCCTGCAAATCCCACACAACCTCCTCAAATAGATTGAACATTTTTTAGCAAATGGAGAGTTCCGGTCATGTGTTGAGAGTCTCCACTATCCATTATCCAACTTGAGTCATTGGATCTTGAAAGCCCCTTCAAAAACAAGCAGCTAGTGAAACAGGGAAACCAAAGCTTTCTTGGTCTTGGGATGTTTCATATTTTCATTTAAAACATTCTTAAAGTCATCATATTCATATTCAAACAATGAATCATCAGACAAACATGAACTCGATAAAACAACAACATGTTCATCAACTTGATTAAAAATTTAATTTAAAGACTCAACAGCTTGTTCATCAACTTGATTAACAATTTCAATTAAAAAATCAACAGCTTGGATGTTAGTTGAATTAAGAACTTGTTCATTTGGTGGTTTAACATTTTTGTTAATTTTAACCTTTTCCACCCAATTCGGTCCAACAAAAATTTTTATTTTTTTTATAAAAACCATCATTTTCTTAACATTCAAAGATTCACCCACTTCAAAAATCTTTTTAACATATTCCTTATCTTGATCCCCTTTTAAAATCTTGATTAGTGGAGGTGTAGGTTTAACCAACGGAACTTTAACAAATGATTTTTTGTTCACCACATGTATCCTTTATTGAGAAAAACTTTTTGGACATAAATAAAACAAATGTCCTTCTTCATTACAACAGAAACACTTCCTCCTATCAAAAAAATTGTTAACAGGAAGAACATGATTATATTTTCTCTCTCTTTCAGCTTTGGTTTATTAAACACATCATTTGATTGCCTTTTAAACAAAGCCTCTTTTTGTTCCTCAGAGGTCTCACCTTTAACAAAAACAATCTTTTGAAAACCTTCTTGTGGTTTTACAGACCTTTGGTTATCCTCCTTGAAACCAATACACTTTCTTTTATAGTAAAAAATGGTTTTAGCAAATCTGGAATTCTGATTACCAGTTTTACCATGTGATTAGGGTTTAGATTTTTCAAATTGATTACCAATTTTAACATTTTCTTTAGATTTACCTTCTGATTCAAACAACACAAATTCAGCAGCTTGTTTGCTTTTCTCACTTTCAAATTCAGAACTATGAACATATTGAACAACTTGTTAATCACATGAATTATCATGTGGTGGTGAATCAGGCACGATGTTCAACACCTTAAGAAATCCTTCAGGTTTTTTTGAACATAAGAACTCCAAATTGGCTGCAGAACAACATGATATTTTGGAATTTCTTTCGAAACAATGTGATCAAAAACATATTGAGAGGCGGAATAAATTTTTCAGTTTTGTTTCAAATATTTCAATATGAATTTTAGTCAGTTGAAGCTCTCTTTTGAGTTCCACTTTCTTATCAACATGTCTATTGATTGCAATTTGTTTATCTTCAACCGTGTGAGTGAGCATAGAAATCATTTTTTAATCTTGTAAGATTTTCATCAACAAGTATTTCTCATATGATTGAAGCTTATCATAAGCCACTTTTACATTTTGATAATATAGAAACATTTTATTATAATAAAATTTTAGTGAATTAAAATATGTTGTCAATGAATTAATAACAAATTCCTTTTCTTCATAAGATTCACAAATGTGTTTAATTTCTTCAGGAGAAAAGTTTACCTTACCAACCATGTTTGCATGAAAAATAGGTGCCTTTCCCACATCATGATTCATTTCTTGATCAACAATCTCAGAATCTTCACTAGCTTCAGTCTTTGTTGCATCTTGAACTCCATCAGTTTCTCTAGCTCCTCTTGCTCTTCGTCAAATCCAAAATCAATCTTTCCATGCAGAACTTCTTCGCCATTAAACCAACATGCAAACTCTCAAATACATCAGGTGGAAAAAATGACTTAAAGAATTCATTAGGAATCAATTCAAAACATTTAGGAGAATCCGTCTCCTTAGTAGCATAGATATCTTTTCTTTATCATCACTAACTCTTTCAACAACATCAACATTTTCTTCATCATTCTTGTTTTCTTGTTCTTTAAGTTGTGAACTTTCACCAAATACTTCTGCCACATTAGCTTTATGAATAACAGAATTCCAGTTAAAACCTTCATCTAATTGTTCATGACACGCCTTTGATGACGAAGCTTTAGATATCTTTGATGTCTCAGCTTGTGTAGGTGAACTTTGATAATATATTGCTTGTCGATTGTAGTCTCGACCAAACGGATTAGGACTAGAATCTTCAACTTCTGGATTAGTACACTCTCTTTTGAAGTGACCCTTCTCTTTACATCGAAAACATCTTACCTTTGACCTATCAAATCCGAGTTTAACAGTTGTCTCATCAAGACAGTTCTTACCAGTGATCTCTCTAAATCTTTTAGCCCTATTCACCACACTTGCCATACACCAACAAATGTCAAACATTTCTATCTCTTCAGGATCAATTTGATCATAATCTTCTTTTGTCATGTTGTAGTTACAAATACGCCCAACTATCAGACACTCATACGACTCTAGGACGTATCCTAAGAAAGCCATATGTTCTTGAACGTTTTCAACTGTCAGTCCATTGGTGTTTTTGATATTAACTGCATTATTGCGTTGAACAAGATCAGATGGTGGACTAGTGGGCTTTGGTGATTGCCCAGGAACAAAATAAGTTGTTGAATTAGTTCCAATGTAGGAGCTTGTAAAATGAGGTATGTTGGACGGTTGACTCGTTTGAAAATTCCCACCTAAACTACTATTTGTAAAATAAGCAATTTGGATCTTCTGGCTCCGGGTAATCACATATTGTGATGAATATAAACCAATGTCTTGAGTTACTGATGAATTCTTCATTTTTTTGTCTCTTAAGAATCTCAAGCTCATGTGCTTCCAATTTCTAAATGAATATAGCCAAAGTCAATCATGCATAATTGATTGGGTTTGACTGTTGAAACCTTATGAATGTTTCCCAATCGTCAGATAAAGAATCAGCTAGATTGTCAATGTATTCATACTCTTCTTTATTAATTCCTGACATATTCATCTTCCAGTCAACTGAGCCATTGATTCACCTTTCAATCAACTGAGCCATTGATTCACCCTTCATCATCTTTTTCTCACGAATAAATCTAGCTTTGTCAGCTTCAGGTATTTGAGATAATCTATGACTTGTGCCATTTTCATTCCTCAGAATGATGTATTCAACTTCAAAAGCTTCCCAAGTGTCATAGTGCATAGCTTGCACATAAGTTTCAATCTTATCTGCCTAACTAGGATAGTCTTCCATCCTAAGTAGCTTTGGAGGCTTGGTTGATGTTCCCATTTCATTTTCCAAGTTAATATTCTGAACGATCGATGACACATGTGTAACAAATTCATTTAAATCTTCCATCTTTGCAATTTTTAGAAAAAAATCAACAAACAAACACATGTATAACCTCTACACACCGTATAACACCTTACACGCGTATAACCTTTTTCAACGTATACCTTCTAATCTGGACAGAGCCAACGTATAACCAAGTTAACATGTAACTACCAGCGTATAACCAAAAATCAATGTGTATCACCTTATACTGTAACACCTTATATGGCCAATATTATACTCCGTATACCACCTTATATGGAGGTATAACAGTTTATACGTGAACAAGAAAACTTATACGCCATACACGCAGTTCATCCTTTAGAATCAAAATCTTGAATTTTAGCTTGAATTAACAAGAATCACTCATGCATAAATTATTATTATGTATCAACGATCCATTGATCAGAGAGTAATCGAAGAAAGTGTAATCAGTAATGGAGTTTGAATTTAAATCTTCAAATTTTAACAATTAACCTCATAATGTGTTGTAATCGGTAGCGAATTTGAGCCTCATTCTCTTATACCACTTGAAATCGCATGATCCAGATCATGAATGGCATCATTTACGTGAAAACGTTATGATTCGGATCGATTAACTAGTTATTTGCAATACTAAATAATATCGCGGAATAATACTGTAAAGGATTAACAACACATTCAATTGTAAGCCCAGATATATTGATATAACACTTTGAGTACAAATCAGAACTGTTTCCCAAAACTAATGATAAACATGGAAGACTATTTATACATCTATAGTGTTACCGTATAAGGTTTGGTCAGCGTATAAGCTTATATGCCCGCATAAGCTTATACGCCTCTAAGGCTCATACGCTACACAACATAAAACTAATAATGACATTTTTAGCCCCTTATACAGTATATATGACACATTTAGCTCACTAGACCAAGCATTATACATTATAGCTCTAACAACAGGTGAGATTGGAAGCTTAGTACGATAAGTTTTTGGAACTCTTCAAACAAATCCACATCAACATCCCTTTCATCGAATCCATAGCTCAGATGCCGAAATATGAAAAAGTTTATTAAAGAAGTGCTGACCAACAAAAGGAAGCTGGAGGAGCTGTCGCATGTCATCTTGAGTGAAGAATGTTCAGTTGTCCTCCAAAACAAGCTGTCGCCAAGAATGACTGATCCAGGGAGATTTACTATCTCTTGTCTCATAGGATATTTGTTTGTTAGCAATGCCTTGGCCGACCTAGGGCTAGTATTAATTTAATGCCTTATGCGGTGTTTGTAAAACTAAGGATAGGAGAAACAAAGCCCACCCACATGAGTATTCAGTTAGCTGACCGATCCGTTAAATATCCTCAGGGCATTTTTGAAAACATGCTTGTCAAAATTGATAAGTTTGTTTTCCCAGTAGATTTTGTAATTCTAGACATGGAGGAATACAATAGTGTACCTATGATTTTAGGAAGACCCTTATTAGCCACTACAAAGGCTATTATTGATGTTTTCACCGGCAAACTCACTCTTAGGGTCAATGACGAGGCATTCACCTTTGACATAGGAAAGTCTATGCAACATCCGCAACGTCACGATGACACATTATACTGTTTTGACATCATCGATTCTATCGTGAGTTACTATGATTCCTCCATCAGTAACACACTAGAAACACAAGTCTTAACTGAAACAATAACCAAACCCATTTTAGAAAACAAAAATCTCGATGTCAACAACAACTATCAAGAAACATCAAAGTAGTATGTGAAATCATCGAGTGTAATGAAAAAGGAAAACCATCAATCGAAGAACCACCAGCCTTGGAGCTAAAATAACTCCCGAACTATCTCGAATACGCCTTTCTAGATAAAGATTGTCAACTCCCAGTAATTATTTCATATCAACTTTCTAAAGAAAAGAAAGACCAACTTCTTAGGGTTCTAAAAAACCAAAAGAAGGCTATCGCATGGAAGATCATGAATATCAAGGGCTTCAATCCTTCCTTTTGTACTCAAAAAATCCTCATGGAGGAAGAATACAAACCCGTGGTCCAACATCAGAGACGTCTTAGTCCCAACATGCAAGATGTGGTGAAAAATAAGTAATCAAATCCTTGATACCGGATTAATCTACCCAATCTCAGATTCACCTTGGGTTAGTCCAGTTCAAGTAGTACCCAAGAACAGAGGGATGACAATAGTAATGAACGAGAAGGACGAGCTAATACCAAGGATGACCATTATAGGCTGATGAGTTTGCACTAATTACCAGAAGCTTAATGACGCCACAACAAAAGATCATTTTCCACTTCCTTTTATCGATCAAATGCTTGAAGGATTGTCTGGAAAAATGTTCTACTATTTTCTTGATGGATTCTATGTATACTTTCAAATTTCCATTGCTCCTGAAGATCAGGAGAAAACCACCTTTACATGTCCACACGTCACCTTTTCCTACCAAAAAATGTCGTTTGTAACATGTAATGCTCCGACCACCTTCCGACGTTGCGTGGTGGTCATCTGTCAAGAAATTATCGAACACTCTATGGAAGTCTTCATAGATGACTTCTCAGTCTTTAGAGATTCCTCCAATCATTGTCTAAGAAACCTTGAGAAAATGTTAGTTAGGTGTGAAGAAGTGAACTTAGTACTCAACTGGGAAAAGTACCACTTTATAGTCAAAGAGGGCATTGTTCTCAGTCATACGATATGCCAAGAAGGACTAGAAATTGATAATGCAAAAATCGAAACCATATCCAAACTTCAGCCACCAACTTCAGTCAAAGCCATTAGAAGTTTTCTAGGGCACGCAGTGTTCTCTCGCAGCTTTATAAAAGACTTTTCCAAATTTGCTAGACCTATGACCAAACTTCTAGAGAATGATGCACCATTCATATTTTCTGAAGAATGTGTTGAATCATTCAACATATTAAAAGACGAACTACGCTAGTAAAATTCTTAATGATGCACAAGAAAATTATACCACAACAGAAAAAGAGTTATTAGCAGTAGTTTTTACCCTTGAAAAATTTAGATCCTACCCAGTTCTTTCCAAAACCATTGTTTACACCAATCATGCCGCCATATGATACCTCTTCAACAAGCAAGATGCCAACAAGCTTATCAAATGGATTATACTACTCCAAGAATTCAAAATAGAAGTTAAGGACAAAAATGGATGTGAGAATGTAGCCGCAGACCATCTTTCACGCTTAGAATGCCCAACTTCAAAATAATATCACAAGGAAATTATCAATGATAATTTTCCACACGAAGTTCTCATGTATATCCATGTATTCATGTAAGAGGAGGATGAAAGCCCTTGGTTTTCCGATTTTGCGAACTATCTAGCTTGCAGAATGCAAAGAAAAGGGCTAACTCATCAATAACGGAAAAAATTCTTCTCCGACCTTAAGTTCTACTTCTAGGAAGACCCTAACTTGTTTAGGATATGAGCCGATCAGGTTGTTCGTAGGTGTGTATCAGGAAAGAAACCTTAGATATTCTCAAACACTTCCATGAAAGAACAACTGGTGAACACCACAGTAATGCCACCACAGTAAGAAAAGTGTTTGATGAAGGATTCTTCTGGACCTCCATATATAAAGACACACATGCTTTGATCAAATAATGTGATGCTTGTCAATGAGCCGGGAACATCTCAGCCAAGAACGAGATGGATCAGAAAGGCATTCAAATTTATGAGATATTTGATATATGGGGAATAGATTTCATGGGCCCATTTCCTAATTCACTTGGAAATAAATACATCCTAGTAGTAGTCAACTACGTGTCTAAATGGGTAGAAGCACAAGCTCTTCCCACTAACGATGCTCAGGTTGTTGTACGATTTTTGAAAAAGTTATTTTCACGATTAAGTACTCCAAATACCTTAATCAGCGATAGAGGTACTCACTTCTTCAACACCCTGAAGGACAAAGTCTTGGAATGATATGGAGTTCACCACAATTTGGCAACACCATATCATCCATAAACCAGTGGACAAGTGGAAGTCTCGAATCGAGGGATATAAAGGATAATCAAAAGAACTATTGGGATGCATCACAAAAATTGGGCAAAATAGTTAGTTGACGCTTTGTTGGCCCTTAGGACGGCCTACAAAACCCCCATAGGAACAACACCCTTCAAACTAGTTTATGGGAAAGCATTAATCTACCCGTTGAATTAAAATCCAAAGCTTATTGGGCTCTTAGAGCAGTGAACTTTGATCTAATGTCTGCCGGTAAAAAGCGTGAAGATCAGGTTCACGAGCTAGAAGAACTAAGAGCATTGGCATACGAAAATTCTTTATCTTACAAAGAAAAGATTAAAATTCTGCACAACGCCCACTTAAAAGAAAACAAAAAGTTTCAAGTAGGCAATCGTGTACTGTTATCTAACACATGTTTACGGCTTTCCCCAAGAAAATTGAAATCTCGTTGGACAAGTTCATACATAGTCGAATTAGTTTTTGACTATGGGACAGTTGAGATTTTAAATTCTGATGGCCACAAGTTCAAAGTTAATGAACATCGATTAAAGCCATACATCGATGGACCATTCGAGGCCGTCTCCGAGGTTTCATCGTAACAAATACATACTAGAAGTAGGGTCTAGCGAAGACCCTCATTAAACCAGGCCTTGTAAATATGTTCCTTTATTTAAAAACAAATTTAATTTATCAAAACACAGTGGCATGCTTCAGTTAGCACGGGCCCGTGCCACAAACTTCGTGCCAGAATCTTCGCTGCAAAAATCTCAGTCAATTTGACTAGTACCGAAACTTTCAGGCCGAAGAACGGGGCCGTGTTCCTTGAAACATGGGGCCGTGACTGGCAACTATTTGGCTATATATTGCATCTCTTACCAATGCATTTCTTTCACCAAACCAAACACAAATTCTCACCCCTTAGAAGTCACAATGCCTAATGAGATGAGCAATAAAATTCCCGTTCCTCGTCAACAGAGAAACGAAACCTGATATCCTTCCAAAATCAAGCTACGTCTTGAAGAGCTCGTTAAGGAACTCACCGAAATGAATCTCCTCGCAGAGTTGCATCTCATTCAGCTCACGAAGTCGATGGAATGTATGAAGATAGAATTACGGGACATCAATGAACAATTGCAGTTTCAAGTCCTCCATTTCCCCTACTTTTCTCCACCCGGACCATTCAATGGAGGAGACCCGTTCATTGGAATCAAGAGTCATTTTTATCTTTTCATGTATCAAGTTTATTAGGCACAAGTTTAGGACTTTCAGGATTAACCCGACTTATTTTCATGGTTTAGAATATTCGAGCTTATCCCGACTCTATGTTTATGACTTTTATTAATGAAACTAATTTTAGTTCGTAAAATGTGCTCAATTAGCTCAATTAACATCTTAAACATAGTTCTGAAAGTTACTGCTTTCTCGTTTTGCTGAAAATCAAAGATTTAAAATCCAGGGACAAAAGCACGGGCCGTGCATCCTATTACACGGGGCCGTGGTCATTCTAGAATCTTTAGCTTGATACGCGCTGGCATCATACAATTCTCTGAATAAGAAACATTATTCCCTCAAAAGCACGTGGCCGTGTAACCCGTTACACGAGCCGTGCTCGATGTCCAGTCCTTCTATATGATACAAACACACTTCACTATTCCATTCATACCAAACAAAAAATATCCCAAATGGATAATAGAAGAATGGAATGGAAACCAGTGAAAATGTTAAAGAGTGGTGAAAATTCATCACATCTTGAATAAGATATCATGAGGCTCCAAAGTGCGGTGAAGGACCACGTCGAGAGCAACATCCAATCGGAGGCTCGCTTGATCGAACTGACTAACAAGATCGAACTACTGAGGTTCGAGAACTTCCACATCATTGAAAGTCACAACAAGGATGTGGACTTCAAGCTCAACTTCCTTAACCTAGAAATTAAAAAGCTTGACAAAAAGCTTTCCGAACTCTTGGAAGCAAATAGATCCCCACTACACATTCATGACTTGTTTGGGAGTGGTGGTCGTTAGTAGTTTCGAGTAGGAGAAGTCTTATCTTGCTTGCCTAAGCTTTGTTATCGATTAAGCTAGTTTTTAAGTTTTTCAGTTCATTTTATTTTAATTTTGGTGTAATGTTTAATAAGTTAATGAAATTTCGTAGGATTTTAGTTTTTTTTAACCTTAATCTTTAGAAAAATTAGTTAAAAATTTGACCCAACTCGTTAAAATAAACAAAGAAATAAAAATCATCTGGCTGCACACTTCCGCACGGGCCATGCTCTACTTTACAATATAGTTACGAGAATATTTATAAAGTATCAAATTTATCAAAACTTAACCCTGAAAACACAAGCCGCCTCCCAACAAAAACCAGCGACCAAACACTCTTTCTTTCAATCTTTGCTTTAATTCTTCAACTCTTACCATAACGTATGACAATTTAATGATTCTAGCAGTTTTAATTAACCCTTACCAGTCACAATCGGGTTGTAGGAAAGCACCAAAGTTCATAAACATAGCCACCTAAACTTGGCTACAATTGTTGACCGAAACAAGTGTGCCAAAAGGTTTCTCCTAAGGGACGAGAAAGACACACGACATGTGTCGGTGAACTCCCATTTGACCTCGCAGCCAAATGCTTCAAGTGTCCACCTTGTATTGTGACTCTTCCACTTTATTTGGGGCTACCTTTTGGGCTCCAACTTCAGCTCCTAGCTTTCTTTGGCCTCCATGTTTGATTTTTGGCCATTGGGCTAAAATCCCATCTTGGACTATGAGGTCCATTAAGGCCCAAAACCAAAACCCTTACTTCGTCGCACATTCTTTTACAAAAAACATATCCTAATACATTTTTCTCTAGTAAAAGAAACACTACTAATCTATTTATTATTACAAACCCATATGAAATGAATAAATAAATTACAAACCCAAATAAATGAATATTACAACCATATTGAATAAATGAATAAATCACAACCCAAACACACATCCAAACAAAAGTCACGGCTAGGTTACAAACATGCAAAAACATATCCGAATATGCAAACTGTGTAAAACCAAAATGGTTCCCCTTTTAACCCTTAATGTATTCGGCCAAGGTTAATCAAAGCAAAAACTTTGGGTTTTTGTCCAAACAAAATAATCATCATCCAAATTACTTAATTCTTCAATATTACCACATGCATGTAAAGTATAATCTTGAAAAACCAAGGGGTAACCAAAAGCCCCCAAACATTTGGCCACCTTGTGAACCACACCATAAAACCCGAAATATTTTGATCTATTGAAGCATGTATCTATATATGCGGCTGTTGATGCCATTGTTGGTTTTTAACAAGATTATCGAAGTCACACAAACCCATTTATATGAAAAAACGCAGCGGATAAATAAGTTTTAAATCTTGTTAATTAGATGAATATAAAACCGATTATATGCAAAACCCATGCCCCGACATATACGAATTTGCATGCTTACCAATATAAACAACCATAGGGTGTTCTTAGCATACTACCTTCAAGAGCCCAAGAAAAAAATGAAGTAGTTGAAGATATGAATTGCGAGTTATCAAGATAGAAGAACCTCAAGCTTGTATACCCTTCAAGCTTCCAACAAACACCTTGTTATGCTTGGATTTACACTTGAAAACACCTCCTTGTTCCTTTTAGCCCTTGAAAACAGACATAAAGATAAGAGAGTTTACTTGCTTCTTGTGTGTGTGAGAAAGAGAGAGAGAAATTTGAGCAACCAATGCACCACACAAATCAACCAATGATGTCTTGTGCATGTCTTGGAATAAATAAAACAATTAAGTGAGGAGAGAGAAAGGGGGAAAAAGTGGCAGCACACATGGGATCCCCACCCAAATTCAAACTTGAGTAATCTATTTTATTTACTTATGTTATATCATAACATAACATGTCTGAAGTAACATGCAAAATCCAATATGCTTTGCATGTTGTTATTAACCAACTTAAATAACATATTACATGCCAAATGCAAAATGTAGTAAGTCTTGCATATTGTTATTTAGCCAACTTAAATAACATGGTACAAGCAAAATGCAAAATGCAGTTAGTCTTGCATATTGTTATTTAACCAACTTAAATAAAATTACAAGTAATATGAAAAATGCAATCTCACATAACATAAATTGTCCATATAACTTAGTTATTACAAAAGTGCAAAATTTAGAAACCCAATTTTCAAATATTCTAAGTGTTGATATTTATTTGTTAGATCATATCTTAAATAAATATCGTGGTGTTTGTCTAGCTTTTTATTGGGTATGACCTGACTTGGATAATAACATACTAGCCACATCAACTCTAATATTTGTTTTGGGCAGACCGAGTCCAACAATTATCACTTCTTATTACTTTCACCCTTACATCCAATTGATTCTAAATCCTTGTTACATAACTCTTAATCAAATCAACAGCCTCATCGTTTGAGTTTTAAAGTACACCCATGTATATCTTGAGAAATAATCTATAATCACCAAACAATATCTTTTCTTTCCAATACTAGGGACACTTACAGGACCAAAGAGATCCATGTGAAGCATTTCAAGTACTTGATCAATTGGGTTTATGACTTTTATTTTGGGAGATGATTTGTGCTAGTTTCTCTTTTGACAAGAAATACACTTATCATCCAGTTTGAACTCCCTTGTTGGTAAACCAATGACATATTCTCTTTTAACAAGTTTGATCATATTCTTTAGTGTTGGGATGTGAAAAAGGCCAAAGGAAGATTGAAAACTTCTCAACCACTCTGAAAACATCTAAGTATGGAAATCGAGCAAGTTCGAGCTTCCCAGCAAGCTTTTAGTTGTCCTAGCAAGGTATTTTGCTTTCCCAACAAGGTTATCTTCTAGAATTCCTCTTAAGTGTTAAACCGGGCAAGGTTCACTTTGTCTAGCAAGGATGTTTTTCTAGTCAAGCAAGGTTTGTTTCCTAGCAAACATGTACCACCCCAGCCCGGAATGGACTGACGTGTCACCATTATAGATATCAGAAACCAAACACAGTCCATTTAAAAGAAAGAAATAGAATCCAAGGACAACCAAAGTTAAAAACAACCAAAAGAAATTCCTAAGTCAAATTTTATTAAATCTTGAAATAAACGGAATAAATAAAAGTCTTTATTTCCAAACTTCATTTTACTCTCATCACGGATTTCCCTGATTTCCCGGATTACCTGTGAACAAAAAGCAAAACACATACAAGAAAAAAACGGCTGAGCCAAAATTGCCCAGTAACGGATAGAACAATAGTACAAGTAAAGACGAACTTTCGAAAAAAAATGAAAGAAATAGAACTGGTATTAAACCATAACTGTACTGATACAAATACTAAATATAATACTAATACAGATGCTTATATAACCCAATATACAAAAAATAGAAACGGATACAAAACAATTATAATAAACATATACAGAAACAGATGTAGGAACATATATCAAACTACACGACAATAATATATCCATAAAATAAGTCGTGTACACAGAATCACCCAAAGCCAGAAATAGAGGGGTACAAAGTTGGCTAATCTATGCACCAATGAGATGGTACGTGTGGCGTACACACATTGTTCCATCCCCCAAAAATCAGAAGTCAGAAACAGAAATCAGAACAGAACTATGATCGATCCATACGCCCCTAAGTGGCCCTAATACTGCGCAAGTACTAGTTAGATACGCCGTGAAATTTAATTACGCACTGACACGGCGAGTGCAATGCCGTTGACGCCCCAACGACAAGTCGGAAATTGCTCGGGTAACCTAGTTCAAAAACTAAAATCATATAACTAAACATATTCAAACCGGAACATGCAATAAAGAGTACAAAATAAATTATCTATTGCATGCTACAAAAATATATTATATAATATAACTAAACTCAAAATATAACGGACGCGTAACGAAAATCCGTACTACAAAGTAACGGAGTAGAGTCAATATTATAAGTAAACAAGAACGGAAACCGTATTACAAAGTAATGGAATATAATTAATACTATGAGAGAAAGACACCAGAAACCATACCTTATTAATTTAGCAAAGCAAAGTAGACCGCAAAACAAATAACTCGTCTTTAACCAATATAGGCACATATAGTTAATTAGGTTGTTTAGATTTACAAAAAGCCCTACATGTTGCCTGAATCGAGTACTGATCGATTTTTCCGGTGATGACCACCTTTAGAATAGATAACTAATTTTTTAAAGACATCAAACCATTTATTTCCTCATTTCATTAATCCTAATACTAATATTAACAAGAAATCATATTATAATTAGTGATATTTAAAACATAAATTTGATTTCTACTGACGCACAACACATTAAAAGTTCTCTTTTTGACTAGTATATGGATAACCTTTTAATAAACATCTTATGCTTTTAAAACAAACAAACATAGCCCACCAAACAGTTATATAGTTAAATAGTCCTTAACTGATTACAAACAAAGGAGCTTTTAGAACTTTTATTAATATTTATTCGAATAAAATAATTTCCCATGCTGGAAATGATAAAGTCGCCGAAATCATTTAGAACCCAAGTACCGTAATTAAACCATATTGGTTAAACAACAAATGAAACGATTAACAAAGCCGACCATTACTTTCGTAACCGAACAACACCAAATGTATCAAGTAGCGAAAGCGGGGTGTCGTGAGTAAACGGAGGGGTGATGATAACTGTCTCCACTAGAACAGAGATGTCGACGGTGGTGGCGATAACTGATGTGACGGTGAAGGCTAGCTCCGAAAACAATCGATAGCGGCGGCGGTGTATTCCCGGAAGTTTGCAGAACGACGGTGGTGTCCAGTATGTGACGGTGGTGACAGCAGGCGGCGAAAAGGGTGGCGGAGATCTCCGTTTTTCGGCGACGATTTATAGGGAGGTGGTAATGCCGTAATGGATGAACACGATGTAGGGTTTGTGATAAATGAATATATAATCAAACGAATCGTACACCTCAAGTTACGCTTAAATATTTTGTTAATAGGATTAGTTTTTTTTTTTTTTTGAAATTCAAATAAATAAGCTTATTTTCTTCTTCTTCTTGGAAAGTGCAATGGGGTTTTCAATTGTAGTTTTGGGTATTTGGCAAAACCGGTCCTCCTACTTTGTTTCAAAATTAATTTAATATTTACAAAACAAGCCTTTATGTTTAGTTTTTAATTTAACTAACCCCTAAATTCACTTTTATCATTATCTAAAATGTTTGACTATATATATATTTTTTTATTAACGGTCCGTCTGTTTAATGAGATATTAACACATATAGTAATTGACCCCAAAACATTCAATGGTTATTACTTTATTATTTTATTGTTTCAACTTTTCGTATATTACAATTCTACCTTCCAAAAAAACAATTTCGTCCTCGAAATTGCAAAACAGAAACAGGCAAATTCAGATGTAATAGAGACACAACGTATCAGATCTTAGACTTCATGAATACAAATATACGAATACCATACACTAAAATATGGAGTTTCTAAAATGGCAGATAAACATAGAATGAACTTAATCATACTCAATTCGAAGAGATAAATCAAAATAACTTAAACACATGACTCATAGCAATTTTGATATCAATTAGAAACTAATAACTTATCTTGTTTGGTAAACTAAACACGTACTCATGATATTGAAAATGAAAACGAATGACTAAAAATATCACCTTGAAAATAACTAAGGGTTCGTAGCATGGGCATTAGCTGCATCATCAGCTGCAAGTGCAAAAACTCGTCCTCCTGCGGCAGGCCTAGCGTTTCCCCCAGTATTAGCTCGAGGGTCCCGTTGAGGGCACTCCCTAACCAAGTGTCCAGCCTCTCCACATCTGTAACAAAGGCCTTCGGCTTGGCAACATACACCCCTATGAGGTTTTCCACAAGTAGCACATGGAGGGATAACATCACTATTCTATTGTGTTTGATTTTGTGCAGCTCCACGATTTTGGTTTTGGTTCCTCCCATGTCATGGTTGATTATTGAAATTCTCATCAGATCGGTTCTTACGGTCTCGAGGTTCCAATGGTTGATCGTTGTTGTCACTAGAAGGAGACTGATCGCTATTACTTTCCCTTTTGAAACATCCCTTTTTTTTCTTTTTTTTTTGGGCCGGAAAATTCATCGTGGAAGGTGCAGTGGGTTTTCAAATGTAGTTTTGGGTATTTGGCAAAACCGGTCCTCCTACTTTGTTTCATAAAATAATTTAATATTTACAAAACAAGCCTTTGTGTTTAGTTTTTAATTTAAGTAACCCCTAAACTCACTTTTATCATTTTCCAAAATGTTTGACAATATATATATATATTTTTATTAACGGTCCGTCTATTTAACGAGATATTAACACATATAGTAATTGACCCCAAAACATTCAACGGTTATTACTTTATTATTTTATCGTTTCAACTTTTCGTATATTACAAAACACTTGGCTAAAACCAAGCTAAAACAAAATCTAGAAAGGTTTATTCTTAAAAAACAGTGTTCCCAACAAGCTTGAAGGAAGTTGATCAAGAAACAACTTAAAGACTTCTGCTGAGCAAGGTTCAACTCCAAGCAAAGCTACAATTTTACTAGAACACTTTGTTTTGCTTAATAAGTTAATATTTAACAAATGGTTTAATGGATTTTTGAAGAACAAGTTAGCTAGTGGGACTATATCGAGCAAAGTTTGATATGGTCAAGAGGACTGAAGTCTGCTAGGTGAATATTTTCTTTGGAAAATATTCTAAGTAAAGTCTGCCCAGAGAACTGTTTACCAGGACACTTCATGGTTACCAGGGTTGCTCGACAAAGATACATGCTGCAAAGCTTGCCCGAAGACATGTTTTACACTTAACATTAATTGTAACAGGCTTAATTATGTACCAATGATTAGGGTTTCCAAAATTGGAATGTCAGATTTTTGGGCTAGGCCTATAAAAGGAATATTTTAGGGCACGCCTATGACACAACTGAACAACTGACATTTAGCGAATATTGCGATTGATGGCATACCAATATCCTGTATGGAAATCTGCTGAACATCCTAACATTCCACCTTTATACCCTAATTGATTTCTATTTGTAACCTTCGTATTATTAATGGAAATCTTTTGAGTTATTGGTTTTGTTTGTTACTTTTGTGTTCAGTGTGCGACAATTAGCGTGTTAGTGTTTTCGCCATTAACATATCTACTGTTTTTCACAAAATAGTTGCCGTCGTTAACCTTCTTTTCAACACCTAGGTGCTTTGGTTATGACTATGATTTATTGAGTGATCCTAGTGAGTGAGTGGGACCGACAAGTGGTATCAGAGCCTTGTCTGCTGTTTCTGTGAAGAATATTTTATTGAATATTGCTAATTTAGAAGATGACGAATGACGTTAGCTGACAACTGTTCCATTGATTTGTGACGTCAACTGTCCTGTTATTCATTTTTCCAAATCTGAATATTTTGAGGTTTAAAAGTGTTCTTATATTCAGATATTTCTTAATATTTGTTTCTTTGTTATAAATCTTGCTCTAATCTATTCATACATATCATATCTGTGGTTTTTGACCATAGTTCTGTTTATTTCCCAAAAGAATCTAAGGTTTTAGTTCAAGTTTATTAAGTTTTTCTTTGTTTCTAAAATATTTCAAAAATACCAAAAATATGTCTGGTTCTATGGATGAGCAGGAGGTGTCTACTAATAGGATACCCAGATTGTACGGACAGGAGAACTTCATTAAGTGGAAAGTGCTATTCAAAGCATCCGTTTGCTACAACGATGTAGAGATATGGAACTCCATCAAGAACGGACCATATGTGCCAGATGGAACAAATAACAATCTTACTGCTGAGGCAAGAATGAAGAAGAAGGATGATATGGCTCTTGCAATGACTACGTTGGGCTTATCATGGGAGATCCTAACTAGTGTGGATAATCACACCACAGCCAAGGCTATGTGGGATGCTCTTATTGAAATGTTTGAAGGCAACACTGAATTAAAGAACATCAAGAAAGATCGTTTGAAGTCTAATCTTGATCGTTTTAAGTTCAGAGAGGAGAAAAACTAAGATATATGCTACAAAGATTTGTGACAATTGCTAATGAAATCAGGACCACTGATTTGGCAGTCACTGATTATGACATGACAAGGAAGTTGTTGCCATATCTCTTTGGTGAATGGTACACAGCAAGCATATTTATCAAAGGGAAGGCCAATTTCTCTCAGCTGAAGCTTGATGATGTGATTTGTTTTTTACAAGAAGCAGAGCATGAAATGATTGAAAACATGATAAAAGAAGATAAACCACGTTTCCAGGTGATTTATGCTCTCATAGAACCAATGGGTAATCTTTCTACCAGGAACATGAAACAGGTGCCTGTCATTGAAGAACCAAGTGATTGTGGGGGTGATACACCAAGAAGTTTTGATGCTGGCAATATGATAAATCAAGGTGGACAATCAAGATTCAATGTCCAATTGATTGATGATCATGATATTGATTCTATGTCTAGTATATGTACTCCTATTGGTGGTGGACAAGTCAATCAAGGAAGTGAATATCAAGCATTGTTCTCAATGTTTACAGAGTCATATAGTGCTTTTCTGGCAAAAAATCTTATTCACACAAGTGTGGTGCAAGAGGATTTAGAACAAACTGATGTAGAGGATCTTGAAGACATGAACTTGAAATGGCAAGCTGCAATGCTAGCCTTGAGAAGCATATGGTTGTTCAACAGAACTGGAAGATCCCTTGTGTCAGGTCCAGTGAAAGGGTTGAATTTGATAAATCTAAGACAATTTGTTACAACTGTCAATTGAAGGACACTTTGATAGGGAATGCAATCAACCAAGCAATCAGTTTGTTATTGCACGGTTTTGGCATCTCGAGTCTTTGTATTTATCGTCTTTGTATTTATTATTATTATAATGAAAAAGACATATATGTTTAATAGGTAGTTCATTAATATAAGGCTAGTTTGTTAAAGATGTTTAACGAACTAGCAAGTTTGTTTAATGTAACTCCCATTCGTTAAGGATGCTTAACGAATGGGCTTGTAGTTCGTTATGTATGTTCCCATTCGTCATGGAATGTTGACGAATGGGGCATAACAAATCAAGTGATTCTTTATGTATTCTTAAAGAGTCTGTAATGTTAATGAACTAGATTCTAATTCGTTAAGGGGTGTGTAACGAATTAGAACCATCGTCTATTGTAACGATTCCGACGAAACCAAGTATACCCTAACCGGTAGGCGTTAGCTACGTCATATGTAATGTCGGATACATGAATTACCATGGCAATTATACGAGAATACATGGTTCATTGTATTGATTGTACGTGAATATATGATTCACCGTATTGAATATGCGATCAAACGATCGATAGTTATTGAAACCCGAATGATTCGAAGGTTCAATTATAGACGAGATATATGATATTTAGTGATGACTACGAAGTATTAAAGCTTCGGGATAAGTG
>NW_027503747.1:17500-20000 GCF_021521415.1 Bidens hawaiensis
ACCCAATTCTCCCACCCTGAACCTAATAAGGCAAAGAGGCTGTATATATATTACACACATGAAATTCGTACGAGTGTTGTCAGTGTTGGCGCGGCACCAAGCTTAAACTCATACAGTCCAACTACGAGCCCGAGGCTGGCCGTATGTAAATCATACAAGTGTTGGCGCGGCACCAAGTTGAAATGGCACGTGTCTTGAACTTTTGCGAGAAAGTTGGAAATGCACAAAACAACTCAACCCAAACATGGCACCAAGTCATGCACAAAAACATAAAAGTATCAAAAAAAAGGGTTGCAACACGAGGACTTCCCAGGGGGTCACCCATCCTAGTACTACTCTCGCCCAAGCACGCTTAACTGCGGAGTTCTGATGGGATCCGGTGCATTAGTGCTGGTATGATCGCAACCGAAATAGAAGCATTAGCTTATTCATTTATACATTTCCCAAAAGGTAAAAAAATAAAAGAATCAAGACTTCCCAGTGGGGTCACCCATCCTAGTACTACTCTAGACGAAGCACGCTTAACTGTGAAGTTCTGTGGATACGAGGCACAAGTAGCTGCAATGCTATGAATGTGTATATCCACCATGATTATATTGTTTTATACAATCACCACATGACATTTAGCAAACTGGCCTGTAATCCTGGCACTTTACCCGATAAGCTGGTCATAAAGTTTCCTCTCATGTTCGCAAGTCACGTCGCCCGATAACCTGGCCACAATGACTTGCAAAACCAAAGCTGGCCGGTAAACCTGGCACGTTACCCGATAAATGCACGGCACGTTGCCGGTAACCTGGGCACGTTGCCCGGTAAGGTTAGCACGTTACCCGATAAAATGTCGGCGTTGCCCGGTAAAGTATCCACGTTGCCCGGCAAACCTGGCCCGCTGCCCGGTAAGGTTAGCACGCTGTTCGACAAACCTGTTACGGTCCATCGGCTTCGGGTTAACCCGAAGACATGATGTCATGATTCCATACCCGTTAACGTCGACCCATTCTGTAAAAAAACCTGGAACGTTGATGTCGAGCGAGCCCGGTCCTCATTCGGGTCCGAGCACGACACGGATCTACGTTTTAAACACATGACTGACTAACGATCGTGACCGACTAACGATTCCATAACACACCACCTATACCCATGATAATGCTTCCCCGCTACAAGTCCCATTTTCGTGAAACTTGTGGTGACGTCGAGGGCCCGAGCACGACACGGTCAACGTGTTGACCCGAAAACATGAGGTTACCAACCCCGACCCCATAAACCGCTCATAAAGTTTCCTCTCATGTCCCGGACGCAACGCCTCGTGTCATTAAAGCGGAGTTGCCCAAAACAGGCCCACGGGCCCACCAAGCCCGGCCCGCGGGCCCTTCACGACACGAAAGGGGGTTCATTTCTCTTGGACAGTCATATCTCATGGTCACGAGTACCCTCACAGAGCCTCGTGTCGATCCAACCCCGTTTGGACACCTTGCCCCCACCAAAGGCCTTACGGACCAACCGGGCCCACCAAGCGGCCCGTCCCGACCCGAAAACCAAAATTTTTTTTTTGGGAAACTCATATTTCAATGTCCCGATGCCCCACGCCAAATTTCATGTCAATCCGACCTCGTTTGGTAGGGTTTTCAAAAATTATGATTCCTTAAAAATTTAATATCTGTTCCTGTCACTATGCTAATTGTTCAGAATGCATATATAGGGAAGGGGTGGGTGTTGAGCGCCCATGCCTGGGCAAAGTTGGCTACCAAGCTAAAATATGGAGGTTCAACGTACGAGAAACCAAAGCCCCTCCCCCATGTTGCATACGAAGCTTGCCCAACGACTTGGTTTCTTGCACAACGACCCGAGTATACTGCCCCAAAGTTGCACGCCCATGGCCAGGCCAAGGCATGCCAAGGCGCCCATGGGCAAGCCAAAGGCATGCCTAGGCACGGCCAAAGCAAGCCAAAGGCACGGCCAAGGCAAGCCAAAGGCATGCCAAGGCAAGCCAAAGGCACGTCTAGGGCATGCCAAGGCACGCCCATGGTCAGGCCAAGGCTTGCCAAGGCACGCCCATGGCCAGCCCAAGGCATGCCAAGGCGCCCATGGGCAAGCCAAAGGCATGCCAAGGCACGCCCATGGGCAAGCCAACGGCATGCCAAGGCGCCCATGGCCAGGCCAAGGCACGTCCAAGGCATGCCAAAGCTCGGCCAAGGCAAGCCAAAGGCATGCCTAGGCACGCCCATGGCCAGGCCAAGGCATGCCAAGGCGCCCATGGGCAAGCAAAAGGCACGGCCAAGGCATGCCAATGCGCCCATGGGCAAGCCAAAGGCATGCCTAGGCACGGCCAAGGCAAGCCAAAGGCATGCCAAGGCAAGCCAAAGGCACGTCTTGGGCATGCAAGGCTCGGCCAAGGCATGCCCTGGCACGCACATGGCCAGGCCAAGGCAAGCCAAAGGCAGGCCAAAGGCACGTTCAAGGCATACCAAGGCGCCCATGGGCAAGCCAAAGGCATGCCAAG
>NW_027503747.1:30000-32936 GCF_021521415.1 Bidens hawaiensis
CCGGTAAGGTTAGCACGCTGTTCGACAAACCTGTTACGGTCCATCGGCTTCGGGTTAACCCGAAGACATGATGTCATGATTCCATACCCGTTAACGTCGACCCATTCTGTAAAAAAACCTGGAACGTTGATGTCGAGCGAGCCCGGTCCTCATTCGGGTCCGAGCACGACACGGATCTACGTTTTAAACACATGACTGACTAACGATCGTGACCGACTAACGATTCCATAACACACCACCTATACCCATGATAATGCTTCCCCGCTACAAGTCCCATTTTCGTGAAACTTGTGGTGACGTCGAGGGCCCGAGCACGACACGGTCAACGTGTTGACCCGAAAACATGAGGTTACCAACCCCGACCCCATAAACCGCTCATAAAGTTTCCTCTCATGTCCCGGACGCAACGCCTCGTGTCATTAAAGCGGAGTTGCCCAAAACAGGCCCACGGGCCCACCAAGCCCGGCCCGCGGGCCTTCACGACACGAAAGGGGGTTCATTTCTCTTGGACAGTCATATCTCATGGTCACGAGTACCCTCACAGAGCCTCGTGTCGATCCAACCCCGTTTGGACACCTTGCCCCCACCAAAGGCCTTACGGACCAACCGGGCCCACCAAGCGGCCCGTCCCGACCCGAAAACCAAAATTTTTTTTTTGGGAAACTCATATTTCAATGTCCCGATGCCCCACGCCAAATTTCATGTCAATCCGACCTCGTTTGGTAGGGTTTTCAAAAATTATGATTCCTTAAAAATTTAATATCTGTTCCTGTCACTATGCTAATTGTTCAGAATGCATATATAGGGAAGGGGTGGGTGTTGAGCGCCCATGCCTGGGCAAAGTTGGCTACCAAGCTAAAATATGGAGGTTCAACGTACGAGAAACCAAAGCCCCTCCCCCATGTTGCATACGAAGCTTGCCCAACGACTTGGTTTCTTGCACAACGACCCGAGTATACTGCCCCAAAGTTGCACGCCCATGGCCAGGCCAAGGCATGCCAAGGCGCCCATGGGCAAGCCAAAGGCATGCCTAGGCACGGCCAAAGCAAGCCAAAGGCACGGCCAAGGCAAGCCAAAGGCATGCCAAGGCAAGCCAAAGGCACGTCTAGGGCATGCCAAGGCACGCCCATGGTCAGGCCAAGGCTTGCCAAGGCACGCCCATGGCCAGCCCAAGGCATGCCAAGGCGCCCATGGGCAAGCCAAAGGCATGCCAAGGCACGCCCATGGGCAAGCCAACGGCATGCCAAGGCGCCCATGGCCAGGCCAAGGCACGTCCAAGGCATGCCAAAGCTCGGCCAAGGCAAGCCAAAGGCATGCCTAGGCACGCCCATGGCCAGGCCAAGGCATGCCAAGGCGCCCATGGGCAAGCAAAAGGCACGGCCAAGGCATGCCAATGCGCCCATGGGCAAGCCAAAGGCATGCCTAGGCACGGCCAAGGCAAGCCAAAGGCATGCCAAGGCAAGCCAAAGGCACGTCTTGGGCATGCAAGGCTCGGCCAAGGCATGCCCTGGCACGCACATGGCCAGGCCAAGGCAAGCCAAAGGCAGGCCAAAGGCACGTTCAAGGCATACCAAGGCGCCCATGGGCAAGCCAAAGGCATGCCAAGGCACGCCCATGGCCAGGCCAAGGCATGCCAAGGCGCCCATGGGCAAGCCAAAGGCACGTCTTGGGCATGCAAGGCTCGGCCTAGGCACGGCCAAGGCAAGCCAAAGGCAAGCCTAAGGCATGCCAAGGCGCCCATGGGCAAGCCTAAGGCATCCCAAGGCAAGCCAAAGGCACGTCCAAGGCATGCCAAGGCGCCCATGGGCAAGCCAAAGGCATGCCAAGGCACGCCCATGGCCAGGCCAAGACATGCCAAGGCGCCCATGGGCAAGCCAAAGGCATGCCAAGGCACGCCCGTGGGCAAGCCAAAGGCATGCCCATGGCCAGGCCAAGGCAAGCCAAAGGCATGCCAAGGCGCCCATGGGCAAGCCAAAGGCATGCAAAACTCGGCCAAGGCATGCAAAACTCGGCCAAGGCACGGCCAAGGCATGCAAAACTCGGCCAAGGCACGGCCAAAGGCATGCCAAGGCATGCAAAACTCGGCCAAGGCTAGCATATGGGTGCCTTCAAAAATTATGATTCCTCAAAAATTTAATGTCTGTTCCTGTCACTTTGCTAAATGTTCAGAATGTATATATAGGGGGGAGTGGGTTGAGAGCAAGCATGCCTTAGGGAAGGTTGCCCCCTTGTCATGGCTGTGGGCTGCCATGACATGCTTGCTCGTCCGTTCTAGGCATGATTTAAGGTCGATGGTGGGTTTACGAAATTTTGTGGTGCAACGACACGTCCCTTTTATCCAAACGAAGCGTGGCTGGGGTGCTGGGTTGCTTTACTCGTCCAAGGCTTGATTCTTGGCTTTCCTGGTTTGGTTTCGAGAAGCGGCTGCCGAGGTGTATTTGAGGCGATGGCTAGGATGTTGGATTCCTGATTGATGGATCCCCAACTGATTTGTCCGGGGGGCCTCTTGTACGTTGACCGCCTTGCCCGGAATGGCTAGTTCCCCCGGGGGGGTCGTCATACGGTAGTCGTGGGAAGTCTGGTCGAGAGCTGGAAGATTAGTGGGCGCCTGTCGGTTGAGGGCACCTCCCAGGCCCAAGAATAGCATTATTCAGGTTGAGGTCACCTCCCTGATGAAAACAATGCTTTGGCCTGTCCTAGTCATGGTTATTGTGGATCGTTGCCTGCTGTTTTTTACAGCGTTGTTGTTGCCACAAGTGGGATAATTTCGTTTCGTTCGATCTTGATGAATGTCTAGAACGGCTTGGTGGGGGGCGGGGGGTTGGGGGGTATTCGCATCGCCCGGTGCTTTCTGGGGATTGCCATGGCTTTTGGCTGTTCACAATGCCTTTGTGCCTTGTGGGTTGTCACTAGTTGAGCGGTTCTTGGGAATGTCC
>NW_027503748.1:0-23691 GCF_021521415.1 Bidens hawaiensis
CTTATGGAAACCTCAGGTTTCTGATAACCAAGTTTATCGAAACCTTCTCATGGGAAACATGATCCGTCTATCCCAACTACATGCTTTGGGATTGATGCGCATGCGCCATTTTGAATATTGCTGCAAGGCGCATAGCATTGTCCATACGGTGGAGAAGTTCACAGTATTTTACAAGATGCGCAGCCGCGGTGGGTGGTTCAACTGTATGCCCATTGGCAAGAAATCCATTGGGATTGAGCCGGCCTCCGGTGATCCCACGTGACGTTCCAAATTTTTCTGGGTTCGGGAGGAACGTGATCCCGCTGTCCATGACCCACCATTCTCTTTATCTAAAGCTTCCAAACCTATCTTCCATAGAGCATCCCGAAGGGCTAGGTTGGTACAATTTGTTAACCCGCATGCCTACGCCGATGCGCCCCATTCCTGAGGCCGCGTTAGTACGTGCCAGGATGAGCCGTTTATGGCCCTTCAAAGATGCTATTCCTTTCTTTCAGAAGCCCGACATGTGTAAATATTTCCCTTCGTTTTCTTCCATTTATCTTGCGAATCTGTACTTATTAATTTCGTGTGCAGGTGAGGGAATTCTCCTGGCGGTGTTTGCTGATTCTGTCCTGGAAACCATGCGGCACTGTCCTGCGGGACAGGAAACAGCTCCCTGACACGAGGTCGAAGACTCGTGTAAAAACAAACAAATTACAACTAATTAGATAGTGGTAAATGGGTGTCGAACACGAAGAGTTTGTGGAATATGTGTTACTGAGTAGCTTACAATTAAACTAATATAAATGTAAATGACAGAAAGTAATTTTCAAGTTGGTTTTTGATTAGATTTTAAGAACTAAATTAACTAACACAAAAGTTTTAAACAATTGATCAAGCAAGTATTTCTCTTGGAATTTGGTTATCACGCAACACTCTTGTTAAAGTTCCATGGATAAATCATAATATCTTGATTTTGTATAAATTTGATTATTTGTGATTAATCAAGAACTAAGTACTCGGATTACTAGAATGAGAGGTTGTTACTTGTCAATCAATCAATATGTTTTTAACCCTAATTCCTTCTACTAAATCTCAATTGTCAATGACACCAAGAACGTATAGAAAGAAACTAGGTTTAACACGATATGGACAAATTACAAACAATCAAACAAACATCATAGTTATACTAACATCAACAATTAGATAACCAATCCAAATTCAAGAACAATAAACATAAGTGTATTGTGAATAACCTTACGTCCAAGAGAAACACCAAAGGGTTTAGCCACACATGATTGGCATCATTGATTCAATCTTTAATCCAAAGCAATCCAAGATTATAGTGTTAATCTCCAATTAAAAACACCCAAAATATTGTTTCAAGGCACCAAAATCACCCCAAACAAATGTCTAGATCGGAATAATATGAAAAGGATCTCAAAAGCCAATTATAACATCAATGTGGAGTTGTAACCGCCACCAGCGTGCAGGCCCCACCGTAAGCTGGGTGGCCACCGTAGCTTATGGTGGCTTCAAAAACTCTACGCTACCAAACTTCTGTTTACGCTAGCCTTCCACGCCATAATTCTACCGTAGCTTACGGTGGCTACCGTAAGCTACGGTAGCCTCAGCTCCAAAACCTTTGTTCTTCTTTGACTTGTTGACTGCTATCACCAATTCTCGAGTCCTTTGCTCCTCTCCATCATAGTTCACTTGAATCGCCATTTTTAGCACCTGTACCTGCAAACACGCACCATATACGGTAGTAACCTAAATCCTTGAAATAACACGTAAACGCTCATGTTTTGCTTAGAATTACTACATTTAAGGGTGGCTCTACAATCCACCCGTCACTCCCTATTCTAGATAAAACTCGGGACTACTTCATGTTCCCGCAGACTACTCGTCGGGAGCCTTTAGTGTCTGAAGCTATGTATGTAGTAGGTATTTGAATTCTATTTCGCAACTTGTTCTTGTTTCACGTCATCTTTTCTGATATCATTTAACCTGTAGCTGTTGGGCGAAAGAGGAAAGAGGCTACTACCTCTGAAACAGCTCAGGCGGCGGGTACTGACGCTCTAGGTCCTGACCCAACTCTTCCTCCACCACCAAAAAAGGTGAAGAAGACTAGTCTTCTTGACCGGATTGACAACCTTTTGCAGGACATTCAAGGTATTTTTTCCTAAGTATTGATACTTAGCTCCAGACGCGTACTGACTTTTCTATTGTCTGGATGTTAGGTCTTGCGCGGAGACCTTCTTCAATAGTTGTCATCCGGACCTTGTTCAAATCCAGACTGCTCGCACTGTTAATCCTTCCTCTAACAAGGGAAAAGCGCATGAAGAACGATGTGGTTGAAAAGGGGCCTATTCTGACCCGCATGTTCGGGATATTGACACTTCTTCCCCACCTCACTCGCCTCGAATATTGCAAAGGAGTGAGGGTGCGTCGGTTCACGCCGTTGGGCACTCGCCTCCTCAATCTTCTCGCTCACATCCAGAAGGGGAGCCGGGAATCCAAAACCCGCAGTGTGAGTTGCTTCTTCACCAACCTCAGTGGAAGCTTACACGGGACTCTAGGTTTACCAATGCTAAAACCTGTTATCATTTTTTGAGTGAGAATGTTCCTCATACGGAGCGGACTTTCCAGCATTACCACACCCGGATGGAACTCGCCAATGCCCATTACTTACACGGGACTCCAAGTTAACCAATCCAAGAAGATATGTTTAGGATCTACAAGCCAAGAATGAGAGATATCGTCTGGAGGCCAACACTGCCAATATAAATGTTTACATGTTAAACCGGTCATACATTCAAAACAATGGATAGCTGTGCGAACTTTTGGCACGCAGACCTTCACACTCAACATAGACCCGTAGTAGAAATTATAGGGATGATACGCAGATCGATGCCACAATATTTTATGCGCGTGTTTTCTATGTGGAATTAGCTTACGTTTTTTACACACAGGTCAATAAAAATATACTAAAAACTATTCACAAACGAATGGCGCATAAATTTATGTTTATATTATAAAAAGACTTTGATTTCCATTTAAAATTAGTACACAGACCAAAAGAACATCAGCACGCAGGCATAAAAATATGGCTCGCAAGCCTTTACAAATAACTTTTTTTGAGTTGTGCCACATTCCAAGTTCTAGGAATCAATGCCTCATCTAATTTCTCCAATTTGACGTGCCTTTGTCAAGAATCGCTTGGATTTAATAGGGCCCCTCCCAAGTTGGGTCTAGTTTCCCGGGTAGCACAACATTTGATGCTTCGTTGCTCCGGAACACGTAGTCTCCTATATTGAACTTACAGATCTTTACCCGCGAGTCATAATACTTCTGGAGTTGGCGTTTATACATGTTTTCTCTTATAGCCACCATCTCTCTTCGCTCTTCTAGGAGGTCTAAGTTTAAGCGCAACTCATTTTCGTTTTCAACAGTAAGGAGTGTCCTCGCAGATGGGACCCCAATTTCCGCTGGAATCAAAGCTTTAGTTCCGTAAGTAAGACTAAATGGTTTTTCAGAATTACTTGTCTTTTTGTGGGTTCTATGAGCCCACAAGACATGTGGCAACTCATCAACCCACCCCGTTCTTTTTATGCCCAGCCGAGCCTTGATCACGTCTTTGATACTTCCATTAGCCCGCTCCACTTGCCCATTGGCTTGTGGATGCACGACTGAAGTGAAAATCTAGGTAATATGCAACTCTATCAACCACTCTTGTAGGCTTTTATCAAGGAATTGCGTTCCATTGTCACTTACTATGGTTTGGGGGAGGCCAAAGCGGCATATTATGAATTCCTAAATGAATTTCTTTATATTTTCTGCTGTAATCGTTGCCAATGGCTTGGCCTCAACCTATTTAGTGAAGTAGTCGATGGCGACCACCAAAATTTGACGAGCCTAGGTGCTTCTAGTAACGGAGCCATGATGTCAATTTCCCACTTCTGGAATGGCCAAGCAGAAGTCACAGAAACCAATTTGTTTTGCGGACGAAGTATATGTGGGGCGTGTCTCTGACATGAGTCGCACTTTCGGATTTCTTTAACTGCGTCCACATGCATACCCGGGCACCCGGCTATTAATATCTTGCATTCATTATTTTTGCCACTACCATCCTTGGCCCCCCGTTTAGGCCACAAATTCCTTCGTGGATTTATCTATTTAAATAGTTCACGTCTTTAGCGTCTACGCACCGAAGGAGCGGGCCAAGGAAGGATCTCCTATAAAGGATTCCATCCTGCATCTGTAGTGCAACGCCTTGTGGCAGATCTTTCTTGTGACGGCTTTATCTTTCGGTAAGTTTCTAGAGGATAGGTAATCCGTAATTGGTGTCATCCAGGAGGTTGTCCAAGTTTGAATAACTAGAACCTGATGTTGAGGAACCGATGGGCTATCCAACACCTCTATTCGCACAGCTCTAGGTAGGTGCTCAAAACTTGTGGACACCAATTTGCTCAATGCATCAGCAGGTTAATTCTCGCTTCTTTTAATGTGAATAACTTTACAAGACTTGAATTGTTGCATAAATTCCTTTGCTTGGGACAAACACGAGGCCATAGCTTCGTTTTTTGCTTCATATGCCCCGGTAATTTGTCCCACGATCAGCTAGAGTCGACTCGCGCCTCTAGGTGACAAATACCTAACTTTCTGGCAATTCGTAACCCGGACATGAACGCCTCATATTTTGCTTCATTATTGGTACTCTTGAAGTTCAATTTGTTGGCGCATGTGAATTCCTGACCCTCCGGGTTGACTAACCTTAGGCCTAATCCAGAACCTTCTCCACTGGATGTCCCGTCGGTGAATAAGACCATATCTGGTCCTGTTACGACGTGATAGGAGGCTGCTGCTCATTCAAACATTCCTGTGCTTTCTCGCTTGGGACTTCAATAACAAATTCTGCCAATACTTGGCCTCTTATAGCGGGTCTAGGCTTATATTTGATAAATGTTCTCCTAGCTCAACCGCCCACTTTGCCAATTGTCCCGATAATTCTGGTTTCCCCAACACATTGATGGGACGACCCTGAAAATACCTCTGCAACCTTCTCGATGCATATACCAAAGCTAATACCAATTTTTCTATCATTGAGTAACGAGTCTCAGCATCCACCAAAGTTCTACTAACATAGTAGACTGGCGTTTGCACGGTCTTCCGATCCGTTAGCAAGACTGCCCCTAATGTAATGTCAGACGCGGATAGGTATATCGTGAGTGGTTCTCTTGCGCGTGGTGCGGTTAGCATTGGGAGTTCCATTAGACATTTTTTGACTTCCAAAAATGCCTTTTCCACCTCCATTAGCCAAAAATCTGTTTAACGCCAGTAACCTACCGTTCAAGGTTTGTACTTCTTTCAGAGACGAAGGAGAAGTCATTCGAGCAATCGCCTGGACTTTCTCTAGGTTAGCTTTGAAGCCTTCACATGTTACAATGACGTCTCGAAACTTGCCTTCTTCCATGTCGAAAGAACATTTGGCAGGATTAAGATTCATGTTGATTTTTTTCAATGTGCTAAAGACGTCTTCGACGTCGCGCAACAATTGGTCTTCTTCCACACTTTTAATTACCAGGTCATCCATATAAACTTCCAAATTCGGGTCGATCTAATATTTGAACGTACTGTCCATCAATCGCTGGTGGGTGGCGCTCGCTTTTTTTTAGCCCAAAGGCCATCAGTTTGTAGCAAAAGGTTTCCTAATCCGTTCGAAAGGCCGCTTTGTCCTCATCACGAGCAGCCATACGAATCTGGTGATACCCTTTATACGCGCCAAAAAAACACTTGAACTTGTATGGTGCCACCGCATCCACTTTCAGATCGATTTCCGGTAGAGGATAACAATCCTTTGGGCAAGCTTTGTTCAAATCCTTGAATCCTATATACATCCACCATGTTCCATTGCTTTTGGGAACCATCACCGGGTTCGCCACCCATGTTTGATACTGAATCTCGCAGATGATCCCCGTTTGCAATAGGTCTCGAACTTGTTCATTCATGGATTTTGTTTGCTCTAGACCCATTTTTCTCTTTTTCTGGACGAACGATGTATATGCCGGATTCACCCGCAGTTTATGCTCAGAGACTTCTCTTGGAACCCCTGTCACGTCGGTCGGTTTCCATGCGAAAACGTCGGTATTTTCGACAAGCGGCTTTTTCAAGAACACGCGTATTGTCTCTGAAATCGTGGGCCCGATGGTGACTGTCTGTTCTGGGTATTTTGAATTGACTACCCACTTCTCCGGTTCAGGCCTTATCACCACTTCCGGAGTTTTAGCGGGTTTGGACCCCTCCGTCGCGAAGCAATGCTTATTTACCCTGATAATCGCAATGCCAGTCCTCGTAGGAACCCCAAATGCCTCATGTGTAGTCGATGGGCTGGAATTAAAATCCCCAGTTGCTTCACGCCCCAGGATGATGCCATGTTTGGACCTCGCGAGAAGGACTAAGAATTCTACTTCCTTAGTTCGTGAGTGAGTTCCGTCGCTGAGTGTGACCAGGAATGTTTTGACCCTCCGCGGGTGCATAACTTCATACCCAAATCCTGACACTGGAGTGTGAACGGGCTTTAGGCGTGCTTTATCATCCTCATCCAATTCCTCGAAGCACTATTCGTACATTATGTCCGATGTGCTTCATATATCAAAGAAGACATATGAGATCTTTAATGCCCAAAAACTGCTGTCATGACCAACGGTTGCTTCATACAAGGACCTCCTTTTATTTTTGGGAAGAATACCTGTTCACTTTTCCAGTTGTCTTCTTCGATCTCAGGTCGCTTGCTTCGACGCGATGGTTAGCTTTGGATCATATGCACATTTAAATCCCTGATTCGTTTTTTCAGCAGGCCTTTATTCGTTTGAGTAGATTGCTTCCGCGCACCTGACAAACATTTTTCAATAGGTGTTCAAGTTTGCCCGATTTAATTGTGGCCTCGATTTCACTTCTCAAACTTACACAGTCATCGGGTTATGTCATATGTCCTCATGAAACACACAGTGTTTATTCGGGTTCAAATGAGCCCGTCGAGTCATCGACTACGGCTTTTTGAACTCGATATTCTCCGTTGTGAAGATTACTGAAGAACAACGGAGTCCAATTTTTATCCTTCTTTCCTTGTCCGCGATCTTTTTGCTTCTGCCCGATCAATAACCTTGCATCAAATTATTTTGAAGATTCATCGGGTGGCTGAATTCGGGACCACATCGAACCTCTTTCTTCTTTCTTGGGACGAGCACTTCTAAAATCTGATTTGGCGGGTTTCTTCAGAGCTTCTCATCCCAGAAGTTTTTCAGTAGCTACGAACACCTTAGCCATAGTCATGATGACGTCCTAAGTTTTGGGCATTCCATCCCGCCTAGTCAAACAGCGAATCAAATCGTTGCTCCTAACGTTTTGCTTGAACGCACCTATTAACATGTCCTTGCTGATTCTTCCAATATTCAGGCTTTCGTTATTGAAGCGGGTGATGCAATTTTCGATGGACTTGTTGTCACGGCGGACTACGTTCAAAATTTCTGAAGTGTCACGCGTATGCTTATGCTGCTGGCTGAAATGCTGTGAAAACTTTGCAACCAAGTCATCCCAGCTTTTAATTTATCCATATGGAAGCTTTTCAAATAATTCACGTGTTGCGCTAGTTAAAGTCAGAGCGAACATGTGGCACCAATATGGCAGGGTCTAACCACTAACTCCTCCCACAGTGGTAAAATTGGATCAGTCATGCCGTTGTATTTACCAAGGTTGCTCGGGATTTTCACATTTGTTGGGAAAGGAGATATGGCAATTCACAGGATAAATTTTGACTTTTCTGCAAATGCCGCCGGGTGGTAAGGTTTTGTGAAATCTTCCTCAGCATCACTGCATTACTCAGTGTGCTTCACTACCTTGCATCCGGCTAGTCCCTTCTTTTCCATACGCACGACTGTCATCACTCGCGTATCCTTCATCATGATACGTGGAGTCCTTTTGCCTCTGGGATGTGTGACTCTGATCATACACAGTCCTGCGGGGTAAGCTCCGTTGGAATGGACGATCTTTGTCACGACTTCCACCATGTTGACGGTCACCCGACTGTTCCGGAATCTCCATTTCTAGAGTGAGTTGGCTTCGTCGTATAATCGGTGGCAGTGAAGGAGGTGGCGAATCATCATAATTTAATGTTCTTGCCTGAAGCTATCCGTTCCTTACCAATCTATTGGACTTCTCCATCAACCTCTGTTGTTCCTGTTGGTACCATTCTTCTGGGGGTTAAAAAAAGCTTTCCCAGATCTGGATTGGTGACGAACTCGTGTCTCATCACCCTCGAATATGGGAAATTCTCCGGTTCTATCTTCCACAACCGGAGTACGAGCGTTTCGGTGGGATTCCATAATGACCTGTCTAGCATCTTCTAGGATAGGGCCACCAAAACCTTCAGTCCGCCTAATTCTCGTCGGAGTAACAATCGGAAGCTGCTGGTTCCGAATCATCTTAAAAAACCACAAAACATCACAAAAAACCGTGAATTCTAGCCTCAAATACGGATGGCGCCAATGAAAAAGCACGGATCCAAACCGAGGGGTTCGGATCTATGTTTCCACAAGTACGGATTGTTGAACACACTAAACGTCAGATGAAATCAGATCACAGTCAAATTCCTGCTAAACAGACACCGTGAGACTCGCTACGGGAAGGACAAGATGGGGGTCTTCCGGTAACCACCCTCCGGCGTGAGATTAAGTACTGGTACTGAGAAGGGAATAAGTACGAAGTACCAGTAATTGCTGTGATCAGTGGGGAGTGAATGAATACCTCATGAAGATGGTTGAAGTATTTATAGCCAGGGATGGAGGAAGACGATTGGTGGAGTTGTCACTGTCAAGATATTTCTTATTCACCTGAATGGACACGTGTCATGCGCTTATAGGTAATGATAGTCGATCTGGCCACGTTGGGGGTGGCTACCATGTGTCCAGCTGTCTTCCTTTTATTGGGTTTTTAAAAGATTAGATTTTGCAATTTAAAAAGGGGTAGCGACGCAACTTATTGCTCGCTTGCCTTCAGTTTTGATGTAATCTAAACATTTAATAATTTATAATGAATCAAATCACGAAAACAACATAATAAAACCTATAATACAAAATCGATGCTCTGGATGATGAAATTTGGATTGTAGACTGGTGCAAACCGTCTAAGGTCGTTGTCTAATCATCAAGCCGTTAAGGCTTTTTCGTTTTATATGACCTTTAGGCTTTAGGAAAGCAAAATTATTAAAATTGGTTCATTTTCGTACTCTAATTGCCTTATATAGTTCCGTCCTTCTTTAGTATTTTTCAAAGACCCTTTAAATTGCCAACACTTCTGTATCTGCTCAACAAGAAACTTTACATGGAGATTTCGTCTAAAACGCATGCATCCACAACGGTATGACCTCATGTGATTTGTACAGTTAAGGACTATTTCATCATATATATGCTAATGCATATTATATTCGTTTTTGCATTCAAAGTTTCATTTATCATTTCCTCGGGTTCTCTTGAAGAAAAAAAATGTTATTTAGATTGATGTTGCTTTGTTGGTTCAGAACTACAACAATCTTCATAATTATCTTGGTTAATGTAGGGACTTGCAAGCCTCATAATTTTTCATCTATTTTCATTTTCGGTGATTCGCTAGTGGATGTAGGCAACAACAACTACATCACAACCCTTTCCAAGGCCAACTATAAGCCGATCGGGATCGATTTTGGGAAACCAACAGGACGGTTTACAAATGGAAGAACTGTTGCGGACATTATAGGTGGTAGCCTGGATTATTAAAATCCAATTTCTCTATTTTTTTATTTTTATCTCAATGCAATTGCTTTTAGTTTGATAGTTACTAACATTTATGTCTTTAGGAAAATCGTTGGGCTTCAAAAGCTTTCCTCCCCCGTACCTAGCTCCAAGCACCCGTGGTCCGGTGGTTCTGAAAGGTGTGAATTATGCATCTGGATCTAGTGGAATCCTGGATGAATCAGGAGCAAACTATGTAAGTTTCAGTTTCGTTATGTGAACAATTAACTAAAATGATGTTTCATTTTTGTGCATTTTATTAGTGTTTTTTATTTATTTATTAAAGATTGGTAGAATTCCTATGGATGCACAACTAAAGAACTTTGCAAAGACAAGACAGGAGATAATATCAAGCATAGGTACACCGGCATCAGTTAAGCTGTTTGCTACTGCTCTCTTCACCGTTACAACGGGTTCAAACGACTTCATCAATAACTACTTGCAACCAGGACTTACAAGCCTACTGCCACCCGAAACATTCATCAGAACCATGATTTCCACATTTACAAGGCAACTTACGGTAAACTCCGTCAAACCCTTAGGGTGCCAGCACTTTATAATTTATGATACCAGAGAATACTCCAATTTGAATGCAACTTCGCCTTTGAAAAAAATTTTATACTGGGATGTCGAGAAAATAATTACACACATCTGCGAAAACTGTAAAAACAAAAACCAGTACCGATTTCGATAATACTAAGAGACCGCCACCGATGTTATTGGGATAGAATTGGTTCAGTTTGTCACGATACTGGTAGGGTATCGACGCTCCCAAGAACTAATTATACCAAAGAAAAAAAAGATGCTTTGTTTGAATACAATTATGTTTTAACAAAAGTTTTGTGAAGAAAAATTTTGATTTTTTAGTTATTTCCTTTTGCTAAACCTATTAATTTACATATTTTTCCAACCCATAAAAATCAATTATATGTTTCGTCTCTCTCCTATCAAATTACCTATTTACCATGTTTAATTTACAATACCCACGGGCAAACAATTTAAAAACATGATTGAAATAGAACATAGCTGGAAAAACTGAAACGTCCATTTCTTTCTTCAATCTTCTTTTGGGACACCAACAACCTACTCGTTTTTGTTCGATGCCGACTCTCTTGCTTTCTGTTTGTCTTCTACGACATCTGGTATCGTTCTTTTTTTAGGGTTTTGTATCTTCTTTTTTAGGGTTTTGTATTCGTCTTCTTGTTCGTCGTTCAACTCTATTAGTTTCTGGTATTTGGCATATTTGCCTGAAAACAACATAATTGAAATATAGGGTTATTCATATGTGTGGGGCATCTTCATCGTCTTTTTTATTCACAACAGTAAATTTCCATCGTTTGGTCTATTTCAATTTCTAATTTTGTAAATTGTATATAATAATACTAGGTTATTTTTAATATGTTTGTTTGACAGGAACATGATTAAAACACACACACCCACCCACCTATATTTAAAGAAATGTAATATATTGGTTTTCCAATGAACAAATTATTTTACATAAATATGTCGTAATAGAAAAAATGATCATAGATGAAAAGTTATTAATTTATGCGGTTAAATTTAATGATTATAAGATACTAATTATAAAAACATTAATGAAAGGGTTATTGCATGACTTTAAATTGAAACTGCATCTGAAAATTGTGTTTTCTAAACCAAAGCAACATACAAAAACAAATTAAGTAGCAAAAGTTTATGACTCGATATAAACGATTAGTTAGAAGCGTATCATAATATTGAAAAAAAAAACCATTTAAAAGTACATATTTATATTAATAAAACATCCAAGTTGTGAAAGTTTTATCAAATGACATAAAAATCTTTAGTTCTCAAAACATCAAACAAAGAAAAAAAACTTAATTTGGTGAATATGCTTAAAAAAGGGTAAACAATGGGATTCTATGCTTGATGAATATTTTATGCATATCTTAGTTTAGTGACCGTATATCACACGGGCGAAATTTTTAGAAAAATATCAATTATCAATTATAAATATATGTTTATACATTGGAACATATTGTAAATTTTCTATTTATGTGAACTGGGTCGACTAACTTTTTTGTTTAAACTCAAACTAACAAAGTAAGCTGCATAGTGAAGTGTCTATCTTCAAATTCCGTCAATCTGGTCAACAAATCAACACATATTGGTTTTGCTAAACATCTTGTTTACATATCGAAAGTTAAAACAGTAAAACCAACAGAAAACGTCTCCAAATCTAAGTTACTTGCCACATAACACAAAATGTTCTTACCCCATTTTTTTTTTCATAATTAATAGTTTTCTTTGTTATTTTAGTTAGCATCTTGATGAATTCGTCTGTTAAACTCCTAAAAAATCCAATTTTTATTAGCCTAAAACCTAAACACTAAGCATTGGAGAGACGAACTGAGCTATACATGTCATAAAATTTACGAACTGAGCGACTATAACGATTATATCAAATGGTCAAAGTTTATCGATTGTTTTGGCACAACGTCACCATACAATCCAATACCAATTCCCCTTTGCCAAAAAAAATAAAATAACCAACATGGCCATATTTACCAAGATACCAGTTCAGCTCCATGTCAGCAGTTTGTCCACCTAGTTTTACTACGTTAAATCACTTTTTAAGCGAGGTCAGTAGTCATCCTAGATCAATTTAGTTGTAATGGACCAAAAGTTTTTAAAAGAATATACTAACGAACGTGAACAAACGGACCTAAACAGAGTTAAACTAACAGACATAAATGAACGTAAACGGACAAGCATAACCAAATATAAATAAACGAACGTTTACAAACATTACTAAACGAATGATACATATATTGATTTGCGTTCGTTTAATAACTAAACGAACTTTCAACCGAATGGTTCACGGAACATTCGTTTCGTTTAGGCCTAGCCACATTTCATTAGGAGGATATATGATGTCTCACTTTAGAAAACTGTTACTTCAGAAAAAGATAACTATAATAAAAAAAAATTGGACAACTTTGACCCTTGTGACCCATTTCATTCTTAGCTAAGTTTCAAAGATTCCTCATTTGATTCATCAGATTCATAAGTAAAAAGACTCATTTAGGATAATTGCAGAATTTATAAAACAAAAAAGCACCATTCACGTATTAATTAGACTCACAGCTTCAATAAGCAGCTGCACCTTAGACTCTGCAACTGGTGTATTCAACTTATCAGCCAAGAAGGTTTTCTGGCGAAAATCAAAGTTGAATAGAAAATAGAAGTAGAATTCATATAGCTAAATTACTAAAGTAACTTCAACTGATTTACCTCTATTCTTTTCAAGCCATATGAAGGAGGCTCATCTAAAAACAACATTTGTTTGTCAGCAAAGTGACATCTTCTCTTTGAATTGAATGACGATGGTGGTGGACGAGGGACTACTATTACTGAATTTGTGGATCAAGATCTGATTCGGTGGGGGTAGGGCTTTGTGTCGTAGGTGTGGAGAAGAAGAAAGAACGACGAGTAGGGTTTGAGAGGAGAAGTAAACTGGTGTAAACCGGGTTAAATCAATAAGAGGCCACAATTTAAAAATCAAGCAATCTGGTTGCTTCGATAAAGAGGGGAGGGGGGCGACCACATTGCGACACGTAGGATTTTAGGGGTTTCGTTATATATATATATATATATATATATATATATATATATATATATATATATATATATAGGAAAAGGATCCAATACATTAATTCCTTATCGTCGACTTCCTTTACCTTTGATTTTAAGAAACCCTAAATCACCTCCACTGCCCAACTATCTCCTATGTGTGAGCCGTCACTGGAAAAACGGTCTCCGCTCAATCCATCTCCATCTCCACCGCTCGCCGGCGCCATCAACACTCTTCGTCACCATCATCGGCGTCGACAACGAACTCATCGGAAAAACGCAAAACTCGTCACAGATTTGTTTAGTTGAATCAAAATTGAAATTGAAGCCAATTGATCGGTTAACTCTTCGAAATCGATTCAATTAATCATCAATTTGAACCTTTAATCGATCAATTTTGAGTTCTAAATGATGGGTTTTGACATTGAACGTTTAAGATTTGGCTTGAACGTATAAAGTTTTTTTGCCTGAACGTTTTAGATTTTGGCTTGAACGTTTTAGCTGAACGTATGTCGCGTACGTAATGTACGTTAAGCGATTATTGTATGTTAACCTTCGCTTATATATATATATATATTGTAGATTAATATGTAATATTGTTCACAGCTAATATGAAGAAGATAAAAAAAAATTGTTTTTCACTTTTGTTGTTAGTGTTGGCCAAATTCACAACAAAGTTTATTATTATTATTATTATTATTATTATTCACTAAACCAATTATTAGTTTATTAAAGGTAAAATGAAAATTTAATTAGTTATTTTTAATAAAATACATAAATATGTAATATATGTGGTTCAGAATAGTAAAATATGTAATTGATTTATAATGGATGGCAACTATGTAATAAAAGAATTTAGAAAAGGATATATGTGATTCAGAATAGTAAATTATGTAATTGATTTATAAGGATCGGTAAATATGTAATAAAGGAATTTAGAAAGGGATATATGTAATTAATTGCCCAAATATTATAAACACATCCGCTTATTCTATTTTTTTTAAAGTTATTGAATGCAAGTTATCATAGAAAAATCAAATTGAATAACCAGTAAATTGGTTAAAATGAAAGGTTGAAATAAAAACTTGGCTGCTATTGTTTTTTTATATATGTAACTAGTGGAATTCTCTGCCAGTTCGATTTTTTAATAGAACTTTTATTCATAGTTTGTTTTTATTATAATAACATACAGAGTCTCTATTACATGGGCGCTCGGAAGATTTTGGTAACAAATGTTCCCCCAATTGGATGTTGTCCATATGAAAGGGATCACAACCCATTTTCAATAAAAGCATGTGTGGCTTCTCCAAACGACCTAGCAAAACAATACAATCACCAGCTGAACCAAACTCTTATAGAATTAACAAACACGCTAAAAGGATCGACATTCGTTTTTGCGGATGTGTATCGTATTGTTGACGATATAGTTCAAAACTATGAATCATATGGTGAGTTACAAATCTACAATATACAATAGTAAGAGTGATAATTTACTAACATTCTTAGCTTACATGGTATTTTGCCTTGTAGATTTTGAAATCGCAGATCGTGCATGCTGCCGCATGCTTGGCATACATGGTTGTATGGTTCCATGTATGCAACATGCGAAGATTTGTGAAGATAGATCAAAATACGTTTTTTGGGATTGGTTTCATGTTACTGAAGCGACCAATCTTATCATTGCAAAACGTATTTTGGACGGAGAGATAATGATATTTCGCCAATTAACGTTCGGAGCGCTCTCCAAAATAGACAAACCCTAGTCTCAGATAGTGGAATGAATATGAATTATGGACTATGTATCCTTAGCTTTGCTATAGGTCATTCTTTTTTTAAATAAAAAGAAATAACACTGGCTTCATAAAGGCACCACATTAGCAGTACGGTGTACTATCTATGTTTTTGGTAAGTTTTTATGTTCTATTTAACATGTTTGGTTGAGAAAGAAATAAAGTATCGTCACAAAACGAAAAACCAAATCTTATAATTCCAAATCATAAATGTTCAATCCAAACGATGCAACAAGAAAGTGATAAATACAAACATAGATGAACTAGTTCATATTCTCAAAAATCAAAATGACAATCTGATACAAATGTAACTAGAAATAGAAAGAGCGAGAGGAATCATCCACATGAAGAAGCCGTAAATAGGACAAAAATGAAGATTGATTATAAGACAACACCACTTGAGATGATAATTATATGATGTAGAAGCCTTGATGTTTAGAGAGAATCCTTGATGAGCTATAAGATTATGAAGACCATATGTAACATCCCAAATTTCATGAGTTATTTAAGAGAATTAGGTTTAATCAAATAATAAAAAATGAATGTAATTATCTAAAGTACAAGGGGGTTTAGTGTCAATAGATGAAAAGTTAAACATGAAACCCTACCCCCTTCCTATAAATATAGCCACCATCCCATCTTATAACAATCTTCACCTCTAACTCCTTCTTTACCCAAAATCCCGTTTTTGTGAGAGCTACCCACAAAGATCCGACGATTCCTGGAGATCTAACCGTCAGATCGGTCTCAAATTTTAACTGAGTGTTCATGGCATATAAATGAAGATTTCCGCCGGACGGATCTTCGATCAGAGGTCGGGAAGCTCGGTTTTCATCAGCAAAACCGTAACAGTAGGAAATGAAGTTTTCCGGCAACTATTTGGGTTTTCTGGTGATGGTGGCGGTGGATTTCGGTGGTGGCAGCAGGTGGCGTTGGTAGAGCTCAGTGACCCGGTCGCGTGGCCGCTTGAATCACACAATTCCAAGTTCGTTTGATATGGTTTTGGGCTATTCGAGTATAAACCTCAAAGATAGACATGGGTAACTAAGGAGAAGTGTTGCAATTACTTCAGAAAGGAAACGGGACCCGGGTGAGTTCTTGCCCCATTTCTCTTTGAAATGTTTTCGGGGCTGTGTGCATACTTGTAAGACTAGAAGTATATATATACTATTATTATATACATATATGATGAAGGTTAATAACTAATGTAAGAATGAAATAATGTGGTAAGAATTTGTATGTGTTTAGTTTGATAATTAAATGTGATTGTGAGAATCAAATAAAAATATAATGTAAGAATCAGGGTGACAGACCCTTCTAATACCTGGGCAAGAATAGTAAGAGTCCAATGTAATAGTCAGGGTGACAGGCCCTTATAATACCTGGGCAAGAATAGAGTGGCCGATTGATGAGTGACTCGTAGGGAAGCCATTAAGCGAGTTAAAAGATATAAATGCATTGGCTTAACCAACTTAATTTCATGGAATTATTTGACTATGGTTACTCATATGTTTGCAGGTAGGAGGAGGTAGAGGATGAAATTACGAGAACGTGGGCGAAAACGGCGAAGAAAACGGAGTTGAAACGAGAAAGATATGAAGAAAACAAGAAAATGAGCAAAAGCTACACCGTGGCCCACGGTGTTGACTGTGGGCCACGGTCAACCTAGCTCCAATCTGACAGTTTTCACCGTACCATGGTCATTCTATGCACTGTGGATGGACCGTGGCCCACGGTCTAGACCGTGGACCACGGTCCGGGGCGTAGGGCCACTTGCATGTCTTCTTATTAGGCCGTTTTTGGGTGCCTTTTCATCTACCTTTTCACTTGGGATGGCTTGGAGGCGATTTTTGAAGACAAGAATCATATTTTAGGTGTTTGTATCATTTGGTTTATGTTTGGGATTGCTAGTAACAAGATACTTGACACAACAATGATCTCTCGAGCCATGAGTGGCTAGTTTTATGGTATTCCTCTCGGAATGTAAGGTTATTTGTAACACACTTTTGTTTATTGTTCTTGAACTTGGATTGATTATCTAAATGTTATGTAAGTATAGTCATGATGTTTGTGTGATTATTTGTAACTTGTCCATATTGTTTCTATTTAGCTTTTAGCCATATGTTCTTGGTGTTGTTGGCAATCGAGATTTAGTGGGAAGAACTAGGAAGAATAGTATTGATTGATTGTTAAGTAACAATCTCGCATTCTAAGAATCCGAGTACTTAGTTCTTGATTAATCACAAACAATTGCATGTACACAAAACCGAGATATTATGGTTTATCCATTGAATATTAACAAGAGTGTTGAGTAATAACCCGAACCCCGAGAGGAATGCTTGTTTAATTAATCGTTTACAACTTTCGTTTAGTTTAATTTAGTTTATAAAATCAAATCAAAACCAAATTGGAAATTACTTTTTCGTCATTTACATTTATTTTAGTTAATCGTTGAGTTACTTATTGACACAATTTTCACAAACTCCTCGTGTTCGATACCCACTTACCGCTATCTATTTAGTAGTATTTGGTTTTATATTTGAGTGAGCCTTCGACCTCACATCACCGACTCTACGGTATCGATGCAAGAATTCGGGCAGTGGCAGACCCTTATAATACCTGGGCAAAAATAGAGTGGCCGAATCTACGATATCGGTGCAAGAATTTGGATGGCAGACCCTTATAATATCTATGCAAGAAGTCGGGTGGTAGACCCTTATAATATCTATGACACCCTACCCAGACAAGGATGAAAAGTACAAAATTGATACCAACTTATAGCGTAATATGCTTATTTTAATTACATAAACTGTATGGTTGGAACTTGAAAGTACAAAACTTAATCAAACTATTCTTAGCTTAAGATACAAAATTTCCCAAACACTACCGATTTGGGGTTCAACGGTTCTTCCGGCCGCATAGGTTCGTAATTTATGGTAACTAGCCCTCAAGCGTCATTACCTGTGACACATGCTTAAAATACACGTCAGCTTATGCTGGTGAGGTTATGAATATCAACATTTTATCAAATGCACATTAACACAGTCATGACTTGTACCCACCCCTGCAATATTCATAATGTTTCCCTACACCGCAGATCTTTACGGGATCATTGGTGTTTAGCCCCACATACAATCAGATTCAACCACACCGTACTGGTGGGTTCACCAATCAGTCCCGTCGTAGCGGCACATATATATACATGTGTATGCATGCATGGGAGTTATCCATGATATATCACATGCGTACATCTAGTCATGAGTTGACATGTTTATAATAGTTACAGTTTAGACAAGCATGCTCACATTTGGAAAGCATTTGTAAATCTCACCTTAGTCTTTATGGACTTCTATTATAATCAACCCAAACTTTATTCACTGATTAGAAAGAGAACAATCTTAAACACTCGTTGTATAAGGAGTGGGTGTACTAGCTAGTCATTACCATGGTTAGCTTTGAGTAAATCCACCTAGTTTAAATATGGGTGATCATTCCATACCTAGACTTGTCGCGTCACTAGACTTGTCGCGTCACTCGATGCCTACTTTGGATATGACATTAAGTTACACCCTTAACATATTAAACGTTAAATTACAGTTAAACAAATGCTATATAAAAATCTTACTTTATAATTAAAGTATTAAACTTATAATTAAAGTAGAGTACACATACCTGTTGATATGTTTGAAAAGTTTAAACGTGAGATAGGAACGAAATTGACATACGTATTTATAGGATGACTTGGTTTGTAAAGTTAAAAAAAAAAACAATTAAAAATATAGTTTAATTCCGTGTTCCTACGGATAGATTTTCAACTAAAATTTTTAATATTATTATATTATAATAATTAATTTAGCTCAATTCTAATTTTTCTCTAATAACTGTTAAACTATAGCGTTTTATAAAATTATAAATATACCATTAAGATTGACTCATTTTTCTTTACGTTTTGACCTAAGTTTCAATAAAAACAGAACATGGTCATAATTTAATATAATATACTTTATTATATATACTTAAACGATTTTGATCGTCTTAACGCTCACATAGATGCCTCATATTTCTAATACATATTGTATTCTTTTCTTTCTCATCTAACAATATTTAAAATACGAGATTTATATAATTTAGTATTAATCACAAAATAGAGTGTTACAATTCTCCCCACCTTATAAAAATTTCGTCCGCGAAATTTAGGTGAAAAGATATAGGTATTTCTATTTCATCTCATCTTCTTTTACCCATGTTTCTTCAGGTCTTCTTCTTGCATCCCATTTAACTCGTACTAGAGGAAACTCTCGATTCCTTAATTTCTTTATTCGGCGATCTATGATTTGAATTGGATGTTCTGTAAAGTTCAATTTATTATTGATCTGAACCTCTTGCCACGACATTTGTAGTGATTCATCTGCCAGACATTTCCTTAGATTGGACACGTGGAACGTGTCATGAATTCCTTGTAATTCTTCTGGCAATTTTAACTTTTAGGCAACTGGGCCGATCCTTTCGATTATTTCGAATGGTCCAATATACCGTGGACTCAATTTTTTTTCTTACCGAAACAAATGACGCCTCTCCAAGGCGAGACCTTAAGTAATACCTTATCGTCAACTTGAAATTCTAAGGGTCTTCTTCTTCTGTCGGCGTAACTCTTTTGTCTGTCTCTAGCAGTCTTCATTCGTTCTCGAATTTGTATGATCTTATTTGTAGTTTCTTCAATAATCTCGGGACCAGTTAAGGGGTTTCTACCAATCTCTGACCAAAAAATTGGTGATCGACATTTTCTTCCATATAATGCTTCAAAAGGAGCAACCTTGTTACATGAATGGTAACTGTTGTCATAAGCAAATTCTATCAAGGGCAAATGGTCATCCCAGCTGGCACCAAAGTCGATAACACATGCCCTAAGCATGTCTTCTAGTGTTTGTATGGTCTTTTCACTTTGATCATTTGTCTGTGGGTGATAATCAGTACTTAAATTTACCTTAGTTCCCAGTTCTTTCTGGAAACTCTGCCAGAATCTAGATGTAAATCTGCTATCACGATCCGAAATGATAGAGATAGGTACCCCCATGGCGACTTACGATTTCCTTCACATAAATGTTTGCCAGTTTTTCCATCTTATAATCTTCTTGTATTGGTTAGAAATGGGCTGACTTAGTTAAACGATCTACTATGACCCAAATAGTATCGTGACCATTCTTAGTTTGTGGAAGTTTGGTTATGAAATCCATCATGATCATATCCCATTTCCTGTTAGGGATTTCAGGCTGAATTAAGTAACCCGCTGGCTTTTGATGTTCAGTTTTGACCTGTGAACACGTCATGCATTTGTCCACATATTCATTAATGGATTGTTTCATACCCGGCCACCAATATTCATCTCTAATGTCTCTATACATCTAATTGCTACCAGGATGCATAGTGTATTTGGATTGATGCGCTTCTTCCAAAATGTTAGTTCTTAGTTCTTTCACAGTAGGAATTCAAATCCTATTATGGAGTCTTAAAATTCCATCTTTTCCCTTGGTAAGAAGTTCCTGTTTTCCTACCATTCTTTCTTTGTTAATTTGTTCAGGGGTCAGGGCTTGTGTTTGAGCGTCTTTAATTTGTTCCATCAAACTTATTTTTACTTCAATTCTAGACGCTCGTATTCTTATAGGTTAAACTATATCCTTTTGGCTAAGGGCATCGGCCACCACATTGGCTTTTCCAGGATGGTACCTTATTTCACAGTCATAATCATTTAGTAATTTTATCCATCGTCGTTGTCTCATATTTAACATCTTTTGTTCAAAGATGTATTTAAGTCTTTGGTGGTCCGTGTAAATTACACACTTAGTTCCATATAGGTAATGCCTCCATATCTTAAGAGCGAACACTACAGCTCTGAGTTCTAGATCGTGGGTGGTGTAATTTTTCTCGTGAGCCTTTGATTGTCGTGACGCATATGCTATGACCTTGTTTCTCTGCATCAACAACACACCCAGCCCATAGTGTGAGGCATCACAATAGACTGCAAAGTTTCTTCAGTGCCCTCAGGTAGTGCAAGTACTGAAGAACTGGACAATTTTTTCTGTAGAAGGTTGAAGGCTTCTTCTTGTTTATGTCCCCAAACAAAGGGAGTCTTCTTTTGTGTTAACGTGGTTAGCGGCATAGCTATTTTTGAAAAGTTCCGAATAAATCTTCGTTAATACCCTGCTAATCCCAAGAAACGTCATATCTCCATAGGATTGTTGGGTATCTCCCAATTCTTATTACTTCAATTTTGGCAGGGTCTATTTGTATCCCTTTTTCATTGACAATGTCTCCCAAGAATTGAACTTCTCTAGTACAGAACTCACATTTGCTCAACTTAGCATAAAGTTGCTCTTCTTTAGCAACTTAAGAATGACACGAAGATGTCCTTTATGTGCCTCTTTACTTTTAGAATAGATGAGTATACCATCTATGAAAACAATCACAAATTGGTCCAAATATGGCTTACATGCTTGGTTCATCAAGTCCATGAATGCAGCTGTAACATTCGTTACTTTTTCAAACCCGAAAATTCGACCCATTTTAAATTTTCAGTTTATATATATATATAAATAATATATATATATATATATATATATATATATATATATATATATATATATGTATATTAATGTTATTAATTTTCGTTGCACGCTTTCTATGGGACACTCGTCATTTTAGTATCTTTATTTATTCACTGAACCGAACCGTTTTGTCGTTTCATTATAATTGTGTTTAACATTCATCATAACTATAATATCCATGAGGATTTACGTTTATCGCTCGGACCGTTTCTTGTTTTTCATTCGGTCATTGAAACTCCGGGATTTAAAATGTTTAATTAATTTAAGCAATTCACAAACTTTACGAGTATAATATAATATCCACATATATTAACTTTCATTTCATTAATTATAATATTCCAAAGTTGAAGGCTCAAATTGTAATTATAGTTTAATTTCAGTTAAAGCAAATTAGAAACTTCAGGGGTCATTTATGTAATTATATTAAAGTTGTTATATTCAAAATAACCCAACCCCCACCAGTCCCGTTTTTTCTGACCAACCCGCCGCCGGCGGCGACGCACGAATTCAGGCGACCCTATTTTGGCCGATAATCACGATATTAACCAAATAAATTATATTAAAAGTTTGTAACCATCGATATTACACTATAATTAACAAAGCAATTGCACTATAACGGCCTAGAATCGTCAACGAATCCCGTAACAACAGCCGGATTTTTCGGCCAAAGCAATTAAAGCAATTAACTCGTTTTTTACCCAATTGCAAGTATAAATAGGACGTTTTAACAAGCTTAAACTCACACCAAATATCAATTAACACAATATTGTTCGTATTATCCGAAGCCAAGAAAATCCGATCAAAACTCCGGCCGTTCATCATCCTCGTTCACCCTCCGGCATCTCTCAAGGTAATAGTTATATGTTTTTAGATCGCGATGAATATTGTAAACAAACCCCTAAACTAATTGCTGCAAACATGGATCAGTTTTATTATTTGGAATCTAGGATTTTGTTAATGAAGAAAATGGGGAAGATGAATAAGTGAATGTATATATATATAAATCTGGATTCTGTTATAAGCACAACATACAAACTGGTTCAGCTGGTTAAACTATATATCTGTGGATGTGAGGACTCGGGTTTGAACCGGGGTCAGACCGTCTCTTTCCTTATTTTTTTTATCAATTTTTCTCTTATTATATTTAACCAATTAAAATCATTAAAAATTATTAAAAAAATCAAATAAAATTGTTTTAAGTTAAATAACGTTATATTGTAAATAAATTTTATCATTTTCATCCAAACCCCAATTTTTTTTCATATTCGTTAAGTTCATGAACCCCGTTAATATTATATTATATCTATTTTCCATTTCGTTCACTTTATAATTCTTTTTCGCTAATATTTATAAACGCTAAAATAGTCGTTTTAAAATAAAATCCGTGCTTCGTAAATATAATAAAAATTCTCATATTATTTACTAGATGAAATAATATTTAAATAATATATTTCGTTATATCATTAAGATTTGGTTCCGATTCGTTAGCCTTAACTCGCCAACTCTAAATTGTAATTTAAAATCCCTTCAATGTAAAACTGTGACTCCCATATTAGTATTAAAGTTATAATATTAAAACCGTTAAACTTCCGTTAAGCTTAGAATAATACTAAAATAATCCACGCCTTAAAATAATAAGCGCGTCATCTTTAACTAAATAATTAACCCGTATAATCCCGTTAGTTAGTCTTTAAATTTTTGTATTTATTCTCATTTATAGTTCGAGCAGTCAATCGTGTTGGATCCTGTAACGTGTTTTCGGGTGCCTTGGTCTTGTTATCATGCTTACAGTTTTTTATTACAAGTTTATCGTCGATTTCGAGGTGAGTTTCTCACCACCCCCTTTTAAACGTTTTCATATTTTGGGGTAGCATATGTATC
>NW_027503749.1:0-36688 GCF_021521415.1 Bidens hawaiensis
TGGACCAGCATGAGTATAGGGCCAAGATTGGATCATTGATGTATCTGACAGCATCTAGGCCATATATTATGTTTGTTGTGTGTGTATGTGCTAGATTTCAAGCTAACCCCAAGGTCTCCCACATGTTGGCACTAAAGAGGATATTCAAATATCTTAAAGGCAAACCAGATTTAGGAATTTGGTATCCAAAGAACCCCTCATTTGACTTGATTGCCTACACTGACAGTGACTATAATGGTTGCAACATGAGCAGGAAGTCAACTACAGGAGGATGCTAGTTTCTAGGAAACAGGCTGGTGTCTTGGCAGTGCAGGAAGCAAACTACAGTGTCCATCTCAACTACTAAAGCTGAGTACATTGCTGCATCTGCTTGCTGTGCACAGGTTCCCTGGATCCAAAATCAACTGCTAGATTACGGTCTGAATTTCCTACTTACTCCCATTTTAATTGATAATACTACTGCCATGTTTATTGTCAAAAATCCTGTTCATCACTCTAAAACAAAGTACATTGAAATCAGGCATCACTTCATTAGAGATTGTAGTGAAAAGAGCTTAATAGAAATGAAAAGGGTAGAAACAACTGATAACTTGGCTGACCTGTTCACCAAACCATTAGACAAAACCAGGTTTCATTTTCTATTAAAATGCGTAGGAATGATAAATGCTGATGAAATCTAATTGATGATGTGTGCTTAAGTGATATGCTAACTGACTATCTATTTGTTGCTCACTATGTTTTTGACTGCATGATTAGGTTGAAACAATTAAAATGACAATCTTTTGAATGCTCACTTCATGTTTTTTTGACTGTGTGACACATGCTTACTGATTATTAAGATGTTTGAATCAGGTTGCATTGAAATGATAAATGCTAGATAGACTTGTTTCAAATGTGAATGAGTATGCTTACATGAACAAATCATTCATCCTGGATGAATGTGAATGTGTGAAATATGAAATGTGTTTACCGTTCATGTCTCTAGTACTTGAATATTTGCATACTTGATCTATTTTGAGTGATTTAAGTACTTCGAGTATGAATCTGTGTTTGAGATTGTTTTTGTTCTTTTCGAGCACAAACAATACGACTTGAAAACTTTTCTAAGTATTTCGAGCACATATGACATGTTTCTATTGCTCGAGCACAGACATTTGTAATTGAAAAACCTTCTAAGTGTTTCAAGCACAAGTCTATTGCTCGAGCACAAAGAACTGTCTTGAAAATCTTTCTAGGTAAGTTCGAGCACATGCTTTGACTCTGCTCGATAGGATTCATGTGTGATCGAGTGCTGTTTTTAAGTGCTGTTTGTAAGTCATAGGTTCTTGAATGATAAGTTATTTTTCAAAATCAAGTGCAAAATGAAGTTTTCAAAGAAAGTGATTTTTGAAATAATTAATATGATTTTTGACTTAGTAAACAGTTTATGGTGAACTCTTAAGAGAAATGATAATACTATTTAGTTACAAGTTTTGAAGAAGCTTAAAAACTTTTTAAATGGAGATTGTATCCAACCTTTGGGAAATGATAGTATGTTGTTTAATTTCCTAACACATGGATTATAGGCTTAAAATATTTACGTTCAGTAATTGACAATTTGTAAAGTATCTTCTCATGAGTGTAGTGGCATATGTGATACAAATATAATAATCATGCTAAGACTGATGTGGTGATACATTAAAGATTAAGGTATGTTTCCTTACACATCTCTCCGAATGATGGGCAGTAAGGTAATTATCCAGTCATACATGAGCCTGTTGTTGTCTTGATCACACAAAATTATTTTACAAAGTATATGAGCAGCTATAGAAAACATTACTATATAATAGCTTACACAAAAAAAAAAGGTTGTAAGCTCATGTGAAAAAAAGGAATATAAATATAATAAATTTCAAAATATTCAGACTTAAAGGGGCATCAAGTGAACTACAAGGGGTGGGGCATACAAGTAAGTCCTAAACACCCTGAATGTAAGGCATGTAAGTCCGGATGGCAAGTAAGTCCAACGTTCAACCTTAAAGTCTGATTTCTAATAAATCTGCTCAAATCCAAAACTATTTTGACCAAGGCACCAGGGGGTTGAAGTCAAATTGGGTGACTTGGAGAAAACTAAATAAGCCTTGAGAAGAGATTAGGGACAACTTGAAGTCCATAATGTTGACCATTCTACCCTTATGCATTAATTGACCTTAAGTATATCACAAGTGTCATGATAATCATGCTAAATGCTAATACCTAATGTCAATCTGACTTAAATCATAATAAGGCCGACTATGAAATGGTATGAAAGCAATTGAACAATCTGATCCCATGTTAAGATCTTTCTATAAATGTTTTGAAAAGAATATCAACTGAATTATGATCTCTTATTCACCTTAAACTTATGCTTAAGTTAAAACCGTGGTTCAAAATGAGGTATCTTATTGATTTGAGCAAAGTTTGTGTGTGAAACTTGTCTAGCTTGCTAGACATGTGATGTTCAGCTTGAAATGAAATCTGGAATGATACAAGTGTTTTTGAGTTTGTTCTACGTGTTAGAATTGTTCTTTGAAATGACTTTATGCTTGAAATTGTCATTTGTTGCTCTTCAAGCACAATGATATGCTTTGAAAACTTTTATAAGTGTTTCAAGCATAGATATCTCATTTACTGCTCTTCGAGCACAATGATATGCTCTGAAAACTTTTCCAAGTGTTTTGAGCATACAAGTCATCCTTACACTATTCGAGCACAATGTTATGGAATGAGTACTTGATTGATTTTCTAAGTGTTCTCGAGCATACTGATTCTCACGAGCATACTGACTTGCTTATTTGAGTTGTATTTGATAAGCAGCTAAGATAAGCTCGAGTATGATCTTATACTCGAGCATGTGTGAATGTTCACTTTGTTTGTTAACTCTGAAATTTGGCTAAGTAAAAGTCTTGAGCATGAGTGTATTCGAGCACAATTATGATAAATCTTAGAAGATCTTAAGGATTTATCTAAGTTCTTTACTCGAGTGTACTGGCTGTCGAGCATATCATAAATGAAGAAATCATATCACCGATTTGTGGGGATCTGCTACATATGTAAACGACATAAATGGGAGAAAGATAGAGGCATTAGTGCTAAATCAAGACATTGAAGTAACCGAAGCCTCTATACGAGAAGCCCTGCAACTTAATGACAATCATCAACAACATCTTCTCTATTCTACCTCAAGATTGCTAAGTATTTTCCAAGAGTTGCTTGGTTATCAGGGTGGTATCCATGATGGTCAATTCCAAAAGGGGAGCTTTCCATTAACATACAGATTAATGATGCATCATGTGATTCAATCATTATCACCGAGAAGAGGGACATGGACGTTGTTGAGCAGAGACCTTGCTTCGATGACTGTGGCAATTTTGTTTAGACAACCATTCAGTTCTCAAGATTCATATTCAATGGTTTGTTCACAAATGCTGAGAAGGAAGTACATAAGAGGTTCCTTATGTATCCCAGATTCCTCCAGATCCTTATAAATATATCCTTACAAGGTCTGAATCTGGCAGGATAAGTTTTAAGGTTGCAGGATACCAACATTTACAAGCGAATCAAAGGAGCAAGAAGTCAGTTTGATGAGAATGCTGAATGGGACATTTTACCTTGGCTACTTGAGCCAAATATTGAAGTGATGGACGTACCAGCCTCACCTGCACAGAGTGAGGATGAGGAGGAAGAGGATAAGAGTGAGGAAGATTCTGATAGTCATGATGATCAGAATGATGGTGATGATGGTGCTGCTAACGAGCTTGTTATTGTTGCACCACAGGCAGAAAATGTGATAGATGAGCCTGTTGTAGACCTTATTGAACATGGAGATCATAATGTTGAAGAAATGGGTCATGATGTTGAGGTGAATGAACCAGTTGATGACCCGGTTGGAAACGAAATGGTTGTGTTTGTGGGTACTGACACAGTTGTTCATAAAGCTATTAGTTAACCAGCAACAGAAGTTGAAGAACCAGCTGTAGGTTCCAGTGGGAGGGCAACTGAACACATTGATGATGATACATTTGTTGCCAACATAGTATCCAATGTGACTGACACTATTCAAAAAATCACACCACCTGAGTCACCTGACCCTATTGAAGACATTGCTGACACATCCTCTTTTGAATCAGAACCCGCCCATGATACAGTTCACTCATCCCCTGCCACAACTGAACCATTCTATTCAAGTCCTGAACCCATTCAAGACACAACATTCCCAACACCACCAATCTCACCACTACAAGAACAATCATTCCCTCCCCACCAATGTCATCACCTAGACCATCTATACAAGAAACACATATTCCTACACCACCAACTTTACCTTTACATGAATCTATTCAATCTGAAACCATTCCCATACCTCAAGACATTCTAACTGAACCTGAACCATATAAAGTATCTTCACTAGAAACCTCTTCACCTGAACCATTTCTAAACCTGATTTCCATCCTAACCAAGAAACACCATCATCAAGCCCAAACATTTATGATATCATATCTGAAAGTGCTGAGTTGGAATTTGAAAACATAATGCTAAAAGAAAAGAATGCTTTTCTGGAAAATAAGAGCACAACTTTAGAGCTTGCTCTGCAACATGCCTTACCCTAAAGCAGGCTGGGGTTGAGAAGACCTCAGATGCACCAAAACAGGGGGAGAATATTAATGAGGAAGTAGATGCTCTAAAGCTAATTCATGAATATTATGATGAGGTTAGTGAGGAAGAGGCTGGAGTGGGAACATCAAATTCCCTACAAATGATTAATGAAGAGTATGTGGGAGATGCTGGATAAGATGGGGAGTCAGATGATGTAGAAGAAACCCCAGAACAGATTGCAAAAAGAAAACAAAAGGGGAAAGGGATTGCTCATACTGATGAAGATCTACATCCCAAATCTGCCTACAAAATAAGATCTTGAGATAAAATGCTACAAAGAGATGATGTAATTGATCCAGACATAGCTGAGGTTGAATCTGTTCAAACGGTAATCAAACTGATTAATCAAGAAAGGGACAGAGTTATAGTTGAAGAAAAAGACGAGGAGGTCCCTTAGTAGGTACTAGAGACATTGATAGCAATGAAAAAGAAAGAGGAGGAAGATGAGAAACTGAGAAAATTGGTAGATGAAAGTATTAAGGCTGCAACGGAAAATCTGAAGAAAAGCCAGACTCAACAAACTCAAGCTGAACCTGAACCAGTCATTCATTCTGAAAAACCCACTACTGTTGAACCAGAAACAGAATTGGATGAGCCCGAGCATGCATAGCCTGAGCCAGAGCCTAAAACTCAAACTGAATTTGGTCTTGGAGTTAGAGATGAACCTGAAAAGAATGAAGGACCAAAATGTCGTGGAACAAATATGTAAAATTTATTGCTCAACTGGTCATGCTCAGGACCTATTATGACATTCTCTTGAATCCTGATGAGTAAGCACTAGAGACTGTGGTTGCAGCTAAAAGGGCTCAAGCAGCAAAACGAGAAGAACTGGAAGGCTAGCCAGCTTCTTATAAAAGATAAACCAGAACCAAGGATTGATGAAGTTGTTGATGATGAGCCTCACATTACAGAGCCCACAGTTGAAGAAATCATTGATGATGAATCGGCCAAAGTGACTGGTGAGCCTATGGTGACTGAACCAGTTATCACTGAGCCAGAGCCTGAGGTTAGGGGGTGCATGAAAAGAAAAGAAACATTAGAAACTGAGACCCTAAAAGCCAAAAGACAAAAGTCTGTAAAGAAGTTCTACACCTGAAAGCAAAAGTCCAAGGTTGTGGTTGAGCCAATAGTTACTTAAAGTGTAGAACCAATGATTGAGGCTCTACATAACTTAGACGAACATATGGAACTTGATGAAAAGGCAGAAAGGGCAAAGAGGGCTGAAGATAAAGAAAAGGAAGATAACGCCTATATTTTGAGCCTCGAATATGATCTGAAATATCTGCAGAGGATGTCCAAAGAAAGCATTGCACAAGAGGCTGAAGGCTGGAGAAAAGGGCCTTTCTGTTGCGAGCTGGAGATAGACCTGCCTTTCTCAATCTGCAATCATTTGACACTTTTGATAGAATGTACAAAAATGCCCTTGTTGATGATGTAGCAGATTATGTACACAAAGTGAGAAGGAGAGAGGATGAAGGAAAGAGGTTGAGTGAAGAGATGAAAAAGAAACAAAAAGATATCAAGTATCTTAAATTGCATGGATGCAAATATGACCAAATCAAAGACTTATCAATTGAAGAATTAAAAGAAAAGGTCAGGAAAATGGAAGTAGGTCATGAAAAACAAAGAAAGAAAGAAAGAAAGAAGAAGAGGCCAGTAAGAAACTTCTGGAGATAAATAAAAAAGAGGCCTGTGACAAAAGAGTATTAAGAGGTGAAAGGCAAACACAAAGATATAAAGTTCTTGCAACTGCATGGATTTGTTTATAACACTCTCATTGACCCGTCTCTTGAAGAATTGAAGAAGAAAGTGAAAATGGTCAAGGACTCCCACAAAGAAGCCAAGTGTACTGCAGACTGTGCAACGGAGAGAAAATTGAAGATGCAATTACAAAAGGAGAGGGAAGAGGCTGAGAAAAAAAAGGCAGAAGTAGTGGAATGGTTTAATGATCCCCAAAGAGTGTAGACATTGAAAGATATTATAATGGGAAAGGGGATGACTGAAGCTGAGTTTGATAGCATGCCTCATGATCAATTACTTGACATACATCATAGAGAGCAAAGGCTATTTTTGGAAACTTAAAGAGAAGTATTGGCTACAAAGTTGAGAAAAGAAGAAGAAGAAGAAGAAGAAGAAGAAGAAGAAAGGGCTCAAATTATAAGCATTCTGCACAAAAGAGGTGCATACATGCTAAACTTGGTAACACAAACTGATGAAACCATAAGAAGATGGTTTGAAGAGTCTGAGAGGGAAAATGCAAGGAAAAATCCTCCTACAAGGTCTGGTAGACTTGTAGTCAGATAAGAGATTGTGAGGCCTGCAGCTCCACCAAGAAACTTAAATTTGCCCACAAATCTCTATTTTGACAATAGGTCAAAGAGTTTGGACTCGGTCTGCCCAAGACACATATTATTATTGATGTGGCTAGTACATCATGATCCAAGTCGGGTCATACCCAATAACAAGCTAGACAAACACCAATTATATTTGTTTATATATGATATGATCATAAGTAAATAAGTATTGACACTTATGTTAATTGGAAGGGGTTTCTAAATACAATGTACTTGTGAAAAGATTAAATCATATGGATGATTTATACTTTGAGAGAGAGCATTCCATATTGTTATTTAAGATGGTTAAGTGACAGTATGTTAAGCATGTTACCTATAATGTGTCATTGTGTATAACACAATGTAAGTATATATGATACAATACAAGGTTATATAACACAACGTAAGTTATGTTACACAATGGAGGTAATATAACACAATGTAAGTTATATTTGGAAACTTTAAAATAGCAATAATAATAATAAAGGAAGGAGGGCCCCCATCTCTCTCCCTCTTCTTGTCTTTAGTTTATTATTATTTAGATATAGTGGGTACATGCAAGGAGGTTGATTGGGTATCTTGGGAGGTGCCTTCAATGACCTCCCAACTCTTTCTCTCACACACATAACACAACACAAGTAACATAAAACTTTTCTCTCCTATCTTCCTCTCCATTGGATTCGGCCAAAGGAAAAAGGAACAAGAAGGGGAAGATTTCAAGTGTAAATCCTAGTTAATAGAGGTGTATTGTTGGAGGCTTGGGGTATGCAAGCTTGAGGACCTTCCTATTAAAGTTCTTGCCTTCCTACCATCCTCTCCTTCACCCGGATTTGATTCTCTTGAAAGGTAGTCTTACGTGCATGAACTTAGAGTGACATGCATGTGTTTGATAGCATATATTTCGTATATGGATCCGGGATTGGGTTTTGCATGTGTAAAATTGGTTTTATACATATCAAATTAACAAGATTTAAAACATATATCCGCTGCATTTTTCATAAATTGGGGTTTTATGACTTTGATAATCTTGTTAAAACCCAACAATGGCATCAAGAGCCGCTTATACGGATGCATGCTTCATTAGACCCAAATTTTCGGGTTTTATGGTGGGTTTTACCATTTGGCCGAAAATTTTAGAGGTTTTGGTTACCCCATGGTTTTTCAAGATTATAATTTACATGCATGTGGTAATCTTGAAAACTAAGTCATTTGGATGATTGATTGGGTTGTTTGGACAAAAACCCGAAACTTTCGGTTTGGTCTTGTTATAGCCGAAAGTTTTAGGGTCAAGGGGAACCATTTTGGTCATTGTGTTATTGCATATTTGGATGTATAATAGATGTTCATAACCTAGCCATGGCCTTGTGTTTGGTTGAATGTTTGTGTTGTATTATTTATTCATTCGATATGGTTGTAATATTTTATTTGGGTTGTGTAATCTATTTATTTGTTTCATTTGGTTTGTAATAATAAGTAGATTAGATGCATTTATTTTACTAGAAAAAAATGTATTAGCATATATATTTTTGTAAAAGAAGATGCAAGGAAGGAAGCCCAAATAAAGTGGATGGAGACCACAACACGGGGGGGGGGGGGGGGTTGAACACTTGAAGCAATTGGATGCGGGATCAAGTGGGAGTTCACTGACACAAGCACATCTCCTTTTGGGCCCCTTAGGAGAGACTTTTTGACACACTTGTTTCGGTCAACAAGTGTAGTCAATATTAGGAGGCTATGGTTATGAACTTATGGTTGTGCGTTTTATGCTTGTGTGGTTGATTTGCTTTTGTTTGTGTTATTGCAATATGGTTTGCTAACTACTTAAAATCAACAACTAGCTTAAAATTGGTTCCTTAGAAATCGTTAGGTAATAAAATTGGTTTTATTAAAGTCTAATGATTTCATAATAAAATGGGTTTTATTAATAAGAACTTTGAAAATGGGTTTTTCAACTAAGTACCATACATTTGAATGCATGCAAATGGAAGGTACATAAAAGGTTTTCCAATCTAGAATTTAGAAAACGAAAATCCCTTTTATAAAATAAGTCAAACACCATCCTTTTATACAACACTCGAATCATTTGGGAACTCAATATGGGATAAAGGCCACCTAACCATGTTGGAGGAAACTTGTGAGTTTGAGGTGGGTTTCCCATATTTGTGGGATAAAGGTCACCTAATCACTTGTATGTGTAAACTCACATGTGTGTATAAGTAGGATGACTTAAATTGGAAACCATGTGAATAGGGTCACCGAAGCATGGCATACAATGGTGTTGATGGGATTAAACATGCCAACTAAACATAAGATGTTTAACCGATCCCATAAAACTAGAAGTTGCATAGGGTTGAAATCGTCAAACGTTGACTACCTTGTTAATTTAAATAGTAGGATAAAGGTCACCTAACTACTATTTGAATGTAATGTTGGGTTCTAGATTTTAATCATTAATTGTCTTGGAGACATAAAGGGTATTAATGATTAAAATTAATTATTGATATCGAAAATACTAAAATTGAGCTTTTTTAATTTGTAGATGGCCGCAAACAACAACCCACCTAACGTTATTATCCCACCCGTTAATAACCTATCACTAAGATCTATTCTAGATAAGGATCGTGTAAACTATAACAACTTTATGGATTGGTATCGAAACTTGAGAATCGTTCTTAAGCAAGAAAAGAAATACTATGTAATAGAAGAGCCTATTCCCGTTGAACCTAGCGTTGACGATGTCCAAGACCATAACGATTGGGTTAAGCATAATGTGGATTCGGTGCAAGTTTCTTTCCTCATGTTGGGAACTATGATTCCCGAGATTCAAAAGGATTTTGAACTTCATGGGGCATATGACATGATTACCCAACTTAAGGAAATGTTCCTTACACAAGCAAGGGTGGAACGCTTCGAAACGGTTCGAGCGCTTCATGCATGTCTTATGGAAGCAACCCAATCCGTTTCCTCCTATGTGCTTAAGATGAAAAGCTACATTGATCGTCTCGAGTGCCTTAATTGTCCCGTCTCAAAAGAGTTAGCCACGGATTTGATCCTAAATGGCTTAACTAAAAGGTTTGAGACTTTTGTTATGAATTATAACACGAATGGGTGGGACAAGAGCATTGGTAAGCTTCACGCAATGCTCAAGACGGTCGAGACAGGAATGGGTAAGAAGGTTTTACCTCACGATCAATGAAGGTGGAAATAGCAAGAGGCATCACTCGGAACCTAAGGTAAAGGTTGCCAAAGGTAAGGGACAAGTCAAGGGCAAGTTCAAAGGAAAGGCTAAAGTGGAACCACCTAAACCAAAGAAGCTAAAGATTAGCGTGGAGGGTCCATGCTTTGGATGTGGCGAGATTGGCCATTGGATGAGGAATTTGCCAACCCGTCTCAAAGAGTTGAAAGCTAAGAAACTTACATGATTCATGTTGATCTTAATATTATTTCCTCTAACACATAGGTATTGGATACCGGATGTGGAACTTATATTTGCAATTTATTAAAGGGGTTAAAAGGAAATGAAGGATTTAAGAAAGGAGATATTAGTCTCTTCATGGGCAACGGAGCAAAGGTTGTTGTCGAAGCCCGAGGAGACTACACATTGAAGCTTCCAAATGGTTTGGAAGTTATTTTGAAAGATGTTTTGTATGCTCCTAATTTGACTAGGAACATTATCTCTGTTTCTTTCTTAAGACAAAATGGGTTTGATTTTAAATTTGTGGACAATGGTGTTTGTGTTTTCTTGAATGATGTCTTTTATTTTAAAGCAATGCCGTCTAATGTCACTTATGAATTAGTTCATGATAACACATCCTTTGATAACATGTTGTACCAATCAAGCACCAAGAAACTCAAAATGGATTTGAGTAAGACTTATCTTTGGCATTGTCACCTTGGTCACATAAACAAAGACCGCATACATACCCTTCAAAAGAATGGTCTTTTGAAATCAAGTGAAGATGATTCATTTGATAAATGCGAGTCTTGTATGTTAGGAAAGATGAACGAGGACCCCTTTAGTGGAACAAACGAAGGGGAAAAAGCCTTATTGGGTATCATACATTCGGATGTATGTGGTCCTTTTAAGGCAATGACAAGGAAAGGTGAAAGATACTTCATTACCTTTATCGACGATTGTAGTCGTTATGGGTATGTGTACTTGTTAAGACACAAAGATGAAGCTTTTGAAATGTTCAAAATCTTCCAAATGGAAGTACAAAATCAACTCAATAAAACCATCAAAGTACTTCGTTTGGATAGAGGAGGTGAATACCTAAGTGATGCTTTCCAAGATCATCTTAGAAGTTGTGGGATCATCTTACAACTTACTCCACACGGAACACCACAACATAATGGTGTGTCCGAAAGGAGGAATCGAACTCTATTGGATATGGTTCGATCTATGATGGCTAGAAGCACATTGCCTCTATCATTTTGGGGTTTTGCTTTGCTCTCCGCAGCCCGTATTCTAAATAGGCCCCCAACCAAGAAAGTGGAGGAGACACCTTTTGAAATATGGAATGGAAGGGCTCCATCGTTATCATATTTAAAGGTATGGGGTTGTGAGGCTTATGTCTAGAACAACACCCAAAACAAACTTGAAAGTCGATCCACTAAGTGTATCTTTGTTGGATATCCCAAAGATTCTAAGTGATATTATTTCTACAACCCAACCGAGCAAAAGGTATTCGTTGTTCGGAAGGCCGAGTTCTTGGAAACTAAGTTCCTTATGGAAGGTACTAGTAGAACAATGGAACTTAAGGAGGATCGAGAACCACAAGCCGATACACATTTGGTTGATACTAGCAATCAACAAGAGGATGTTGAGAATCATCAAATGCTTGATCAAAACACACAAACCGTTTGCAAATCCAGTAGAATTAGTCATCCACCTGAAAGATATGGATTTTTCATGGATGGATGCTATGTGGTAGATTCGGATGAACCCACCACATACCATGATGCAATGTCACAATCCGATTGTGACAAATGGCTTGAAGCCATGAACGTTGAGATGCAATTCATGCATGACAACCAAGTATGGGATTTGGTTATACCACCTGTTAATTCCAAATCGATTGGAAGTAAGTGGGTCTTCAAGAAGAAAATCGATATGCATGGAAACTTGGATACTTATAAAGCAAGACTTGTAGCAAAAGGTTTCGCTCAAACTCAAGGGGTTGACTATAATGAAACTTTTTCTCCCGTAGCAATGCTAAAGTCTATTAGGATATTTTTTGCCATAGCCGCAATTTATGACTATGCGATATGGCAAACGGATGTCAAAACCGCTTTCCTAAATGGGCATCTTGAGGAAGATGTCTATATGGTTCAACCCGAAGGTTTTGTTGATCCACAACATCCTAATAAAGTATGCAAGTTAAAGAAATCAATCTATGGATTGAAACAAGCATCTAGAAGTTGGAATCACCGTTTTGATGAAGAAGTTAAGAAATTTGGATTCATCAAGAATGGTGATGAAGCTTGTGTGTATAAGAAAGCTAGTGGGAGTATTATCACTTTCTTAGTATTGTATGTTGATGACATACTACTATTTGGAAATGACATTCCAACCATGGAAGGTGTAAAAGCAAGGCTTGGAAGTTGTTTTTCCATTAAAGATCTTGGTGAAGCCGCCTATATTTTGGGAATAAAGATCTATAGGGATAGATCAAGGAGGTTGATAGGTTTAAACCAAAGTGCATACATTGACAAAATCTTGAAAAGGTTCAAGATGGAGAACTTTAAGAGAGGTTTGGTACCAATTCAATGAGGAACGATATTGAGTGCATCTTAATGTCCAAGCTGAAAGGATGAGCAAGAGAAAATGAATGGAATCCCATACGCATCGGCTATTGGATTCATCATGTATGCAATGGTATGCACTAGACCGGATGTTTCATGCGCTTTAAGCATGACAAGTAGATTCCAACATAATCCGGGAAGTAGCCATTGGATGGCGGTTAAGAGTATATTGATTTACCTTAGAAGGACTAAGGACATGTTTCTAATATACGGTTCGGGTGAGAAGGAACTCGTTGTAAAGGGTTACACGGATGTGAGTTTCCAAACCGATCGAGATGATTCTCGATCACAATCGGGATATGTTTTTGTTATGAATGGTGGGGCAGTCTCTTGGAAGAGCTCGAAACAAGAGGTGGTAGTATTGTCCACCACAGAATCAGAATACATCGCCGCCTCATTGGCAGCTCAAGAAGCTGTGTGGATAAGGAAATTCATTACCGATCTAGGGGTGGTCCGTACAATTCAGGACCCTCTAGAAATATTTTGTGACAACGAGGATGCGATTGCTCAAATCAGGGAACCTCGTGCTCATCAAAAGACGAGGCACATTGAGCGGAGATTCAACTACATAATGGATGAAGTTGAGAAAGAAAAGATATGCATTTGCAAAGTTCACACCGATCAAAACATTGCGGATCCACTCACAAAACTCCTTGAAAGGCCAAAGCATGAAGGTCACACTTGTGCCTTAGGACTTCGATATTCTAGTGATTGGATATGATCGAATTTTGTATTAGGATATCGAAACAATTGTTATTTGACTCATTCATATGATTATGATATTTTGAGTTGTGTTCCATTTTAGCATGTTTAAATCCATGAATAAGTTAATTATTCTAAATGTCCGTAGTCGCTCATATTTGTGGGAACAAATATGAAGGTAAGACTATTATGAACTTGGATTGGTGTATACTCATAAGGTATGAATATAGAGCAAGGGTTGCTGCCAAGGTTCATAGATGTTTAGGGGATATAAATATTAGATTGACCCACTCTCAAATGTTACTACATGGAATCTTTGTGATTGATCATAAGTAAATTTGAGGAAAGGCGAATATCATAGTATCCTCAGACCTAAGATACATATTGGGTCTTGATATTCACCAAATATTATACTTTGACTTAGTTCTTCGCTGCTCTGAAACATGACAGTACATAAGTCTAAGATCAGGTATAGTACAAGGTGATTGTGAGAGACGTATGTAGTCAAAAGGTGATTTGTCCCTCTTATTCATTGAGAGTAAGATGTCTAAGGCCTGCAAAGTTAAATCAACAGAGAATGATCACTCTGTGTCTCTGGATTTGACATGACATTTGAGACAAAAGGATAAATGATTGATTCACCTAAATCATTTCAAGTAAGGGACTTGAAGGGGATGATGTTATTGAATGGCACTTCGTCATGCGTATTAGGGGTAGTAAACCGTAGTTAGGCGGTATTTGCTACTTGCATCAATCTTCTATGTATCTTGTGCAAGTGGGAGATTGTTGGACTTGGTCTGCCCAAGACACATATTATTATTGATGTCGCTAGTACGTCATGATCCAAGTCGGGTCATACCCAATAACTAGCTAGACAAACACCAATTATATTTATTTATATATGATATGATCATAAGTAAATAAGTATTGACACTTATGTTAATTGGAAAGGGTTTCTAAATACAATGTACTTGTGAAAAGAATAAATCATATGGATGATTTATACTTTGAGAGAGAGCATTCCATATTGTTATTTAAGATGGTTAAGTGACAGTATGTTAAGCATGTTACCTATAATGTGTCATTGTGTATAACACAAAGCATTGTGTATAACACAATGTAAGTATATATGACACAATACAAGGTTATATAACACAATGGAGGTAATATAACACAATGTAAGTTAAATTTGAAAACTTTAAAATAATAATAATAAGAAAGAAAGGAGGGGCCGGCCCCCCGCCCTCTCTCCCTCTTCTTGTCTTTAGTTTATTTTTATTTAGAGATAGTTGGTACATGCAAGGAGGTTGATTGGGTATCTTGGGAGGTGCCTTCAATGACCTCTCAACTCTTTCTCTCACACACATAACACAACACAAGTAACATAAAACTTTTCTCTCTTCTCTTCCTCTCCATTGGATTCGGCCAAAGGAAAAAGGAACAAGAAGGAGAAGATTTCAAGTGTAAATCCTAGTTAATAGAGTTGTATTGTCGGAGGCTTGGGGTATGCAAGCTTGAGGACCTTCCTATTGAAGTTCTTGCCTTCCTATCATCCTCTCCTTCACCCAGATTTGATTCTCTTGAAAGGTAGTCTTACGTGAATGAACTTATAGTGACATGCATGTGTTTGATAGCATGTATTTCGTATATGGATCCGGGATTGGGTTTTGCATGTGTAAAATTGGTTTTATACATATCAAATTAACAAGATTTAAAACATATATCCGCTGCTTTTTTCATAAAATTGGGGTTTTATGACTTCGATAATCTTGTTAAAACCCAACAAAAGACATTTAGGGTAATCACTGAAGATGGTGAAGAGACTCTCATCATCTTCAGAGATGACTTCAGAAATTTTTCAAGAGAACAATTGCAGAGGATGGCTCAGCTAGACTTGTTTGACAATCAACAAAGAAATCAATTTGCTGGCCAAAAAACGAATGATCTTTCAAAATTCTTAAAAGAACAATCTGAAAAGGGATTTCATTCCTCAAGAAAAAACGAAGAGAAGCTCATACAGATGCAGAAAGGGAGAGGAGGAGAAAGAGAAAAAGTGAAGAGAAAAAGTGAAGTACACTTAGCTGAACTCTCCCTATGGGAAATAAAGAAGAAAGAAACCCAAAAGGCAAGCACTTCCAGCACAAAAAGAAGAACTTTAAAGGAATGCTTGGACATGAGAAGGGAGATGAATGAGCCAAACTTACAAGTTCAACAAAATGGAAATGAGATTGCTCATCTCACCTACAACAGAAAGAATGATTCTATATCCTTGAGAAACTCATCAGGGGTAACTATTACTGTGGTGGAGTATGATGAAGACTTACGATTCATACACATCCAAGATCTTAAAGACATTGTTGATGCAGAAGTTCTTCTTGATTCTAATGATGGGGTGGAGCTTGAAATGTTTAAGCAGAAGGCTGCCTTGGTAAGACTTAAAAAGAAGAAAGCTGCTTAAAGAAGTCAGGGAAGAAGATTGCAGGATGGAGCTCATGGATGATCAAACTTACTCCGGTTTATCTTTCTGTGTTTTGTAATTTAGTTTATTCATTTTCAGTCTTTTGACATGTAATTTAAATTTGATGTGTAATGCCCAAGTGGCAAAATTCCCTTATGTAATGTAATTATACCTGTGCTTAACTTGACCATCTTAGAAATTTAATACATGTGTAACTATATGCAGGTATGTTTTGGTGTATCTGAGCGTGTTCCAATCTAGGGGAGATTGTTGAGTCGGACATTTGCAAAGGAAGATTGGAATCTTCTCAACCTCCTCAAGAAATCGGCTAAGTATGGACTACGAGCAAGCTTGGATCATTGAACATGGTTTACTACCTCAAGCATGGTCTTCTAGAGCTATTTCAGTGAATTCTTTTAAGTGTTGAAGGCTTCGACCAAGCTACACTTCTCCGAGCAAGTGTGTTCTTCTAGCGAGTACGGATTGCCAATCGAGCAAACGACTTGATCATCCAAGTTTTAGCCAAGTGATTAGAGCACAAGTGATCCGAGTGCATTTGTGACGAGCATGGATGCAATAAGAAGATGTCGTATGTTCTAAGTATGGACTTCGAGCATGGTTCAATCCCGAGCAAGCTTTACATCCGAGCATGCTAAAGACTGTTCAATAAGTCACAAGGCAGGATTGAAGACATCAAGAAGAATATCCTTGCTCGATGGATAAATTCGAGCAAAATAAGGATTAGTCAAGAAGAATGAAGCGTGCTAGAGGAGAATATTTTCTATTAGAAAATATTCTAAGTAAATTATGCTCGAAGACTCTCATCGAGTCTGCTCGAGCAAGATATATCATACTCGAAGACTCTAACACTTGTATTTTATTTTTCATTCATTATGTAATAATTAGGGTATTCTAAAAGGAATGTCAGGGCCTATGAATAGCGTCCTAGGTTTCCAATTAGAGGATGCGTGGATAGGCACAAAATACGAGAGCATAAACATTTAAAGGAATATTCCCTTTGTCTCCTCGTACTGCCACCGCCTTCACGAAACCCTAGGCATTCCTTTCACTGTTACATTAAATGATATATTCAATGCAGTGAATCTTTGGCTTTGATATTGTTCTTACTGATTATCGATTGTTGTTTCGTTTATATTTATTTCACACCTTCGCTCCCATCTGTGGGATATTCAATAGTCCTTTGGGTATATTAGATCTGTGTGTTCTTGTCAACCTACTAAGGTTTGCACCAGGTCCGGTCCTGACAGAACCGTACACGAGGATGTATATCTTTTATATCTTTAAGTGTTGAAAAAGTTATGTAACGAGAGATTACGATAAATATTCTTATCGGAAATAACTTGGACAATGAAAATGTTAATAATTATTTAGAAAACCGTTAATTAATATCGAGTGTTAAAACAGTACAATCTAGACTTGGACGATTTCGTGTAAATATATATATATATATGTATGTATATATACGATATTTGAACAAAATATTTTATTTAGATAATCGGTTAATAAAAGGTTAATAGATTTTACAATAAATATATACTTTTTATTAAATAACGTCCATGTTTATTTTCGAGAAATGTATTAGTTATACAACAAATATATACTTTTTATTAAATAGCGTCCATGTATATTTTCGAGAAATGTATTAGTTATACAACGATTGTCTGAAAGTAAGTTGTTTATAATTATACGATATTTTTTGAAACATTCGATTCGGTTATGATTTTTTTAAATGATAGAGGTTCGTTATTTAGTCATTACAAATATGATAAATAAGATACGTGAGGATAAACGAGTTAAGTTAGGATACGCTCCCACTTGTATATATGTTAATGTGTTAATATATAATTTATTAAACATAGGAATCCAGTTATCATTGGATGACAGTTATTATCTTGCATCAACTGGTTGTGTATCACCTCGTATGTGTTAATTGTGCCGAGACAAAGGTGAGTTTCTCACAAACCCCACTTTTTAAATGTTTTTAATAATTATAAATGTTTTTGGAGGAAGAACACGTTTCATAGATTGCATTTTATTTTTATAAACATACTAAATGGGATGAGTTAAATTAGGCTGGCGTGAAATACTTAGGTGACGAAACAACTGCCTAAATATAGTATGAACGCGAAGGTAAGGAAACAACTACCCGGTCGTCATAACGTTAACCTTGGTCTAGGGCGTAGAAATATTGATAGGTTTATCAGGGTGAAGTCCTTCCTGCCGACCAGTCGCTCTGGTTAAATGTTGGGAGCAAATATTTAGTGTATGGTATGTTTCGGGTTATTGATTTAACAGTCATACATGTGTCATATTCGTAGCTAGTTTATGACTAATACGATGTGTTTAAAGAAATAAATTGTTAATATTAAAAACTTGGGAAAGTTTTGTTTAAAGGTTACCTTCGTAAGAATTCGAAGAGGATTAAGTGTGAATATGATGTGTCACACTTTGAATTAAAAATACTACATTCATACGCTTTCACAATTAAAAAGAAAGTTGACTTCATGCTGGTAAAGGACGAAGTAGTTTTATATAAATATTTACTCAAAGAAAACACATTGGTTTGAAATATATATATATATATATATATATAATATTGAAACACCATGGTTTCAAAATATGATTTTATAAATTGAGAACTCACCAAGCTTTGTGTTGACAAAATTTTAAACGTGTTTTTCAGATAAATGAAAGGTAAATGCTTCGTGGAGATGATGTGGGAAAAACGATTGTAATACTTGAATGTTGGACTTCTATTTTAAACAAAACAAGTACATTGACACGTGTATTTTATAATATTTTATAATGAATAAAAGTCCAACTTGTATGTGAATATGTGGTGCTTGAATACTGATGGCTAAATGGCATCTGTCTCCGTCCAAATTAGTTGACTAAGTCCTCCACTGTTAAATTAAGGTTTTTGGGTATGACAAAGGTGAACCTTTGAAGTAGTAGAATTAAAAGGTGTTTGGAAGATTTAGAAATGTTACAAGCAAAAGTAACTTTAATGAGCTAAGGCATTATGATGTCTTCCTTTGGTTCTTAAATCTAGAAGGTGAATATGTAATTACTGTTCTACCATCTTCTGAACCTAATATGTTTAGACGTAAGTTTTTGTCCTTAATATAGGTTACAAAAACCAGTTACAGTGAGGGTATAACTAACACAAAAATCGGTTAGAACACAGTTACAAAAAAAAGCATTCATGAGCATTTGTCACTCTTAAATAAATGCTACTTTGCCAAATTTCAAATTGCTCACGAACAACTCGAGGCGTTTACAACATTATTGTTATTGATTACGGAATAAGAGATGGTTGATAGTTGATATAAGCGACTTATGGTCACGTAGATCAGCCTTTACCTCATCAATAATGCAATAAGGTTTAATACGCAAGAAAAGGTAGTTACACGACATTGGTGTCATGCATGTGATAGCTATTGAAGTGAAATTATACTATATGGCTATAGAAATATAGCCGACTACTAATTACTTTTGTAATTTCTCTAAAAAAATCTACATGCATAATTTATTTGGATATTAAAAGAAAGACGTGTCTGATGTAAGTATTTTGTGTACAAATTAAATACCCAAAAGGCAATACCAACAAAATTAAACAGCAATTCAACATATCGATCATTCACTTGTAATCTTATTTTAGATTGTGAGTAACGTACTCAATTTCTAAGTCAGCCACGGTAGCTAGCTGTTTCATCTCATAGATTGGTAACTGGGGGGAACCATTCGATGTTGTTGCAAGTTATGATTCATCCATCCTACACAATGATAATTATATTAGTGAATTATTGTTATTGCAATCATGAATGTTATTTGTATTAAAAATTATCAATTTTTGTCTACTAAAATACTTATACATTTTATTGTAAATATTGCCAAACCTTGTTGTTCATATAATCTTGCCTAGGACCAGCAATGATTTTATATCATCGTGGACTATCGCTTATCTATATTTATTTTGTTACTTTTTTTTCTCTTTATGTTTTTTATAATAGATCCCTTAACTTTTTTTAGCCTGAATCTTTCCATGGTCATCATGTGACTAAGCTACGATTTTTTTAAACTAAATGTGCAAATGACTAAAGTGAGTTCATATCAATTTTTTTTTATTGTTTTGGGATCATGATGGTTATTATGTTATAAGGACTTGTGTCTGTGTGTGTGTATAGCATAGGTTATTTTTCCACTAAATATGGTAATTGGTTATGAATTCTTTCATGTTTATAGAGGTAAGGTTGCTTAATGAGAATTTATTAGCGTTTCATATGCAATAGTTATGGGAATGATAATCATCATGGATTGGTAGGATAAAAATAGTTATGTAGTAATGTATATGTTTTAATACATTCATTATGTTATAATTTAAGTGAATGGAGTTGTTAACTATGGTGGGATGGGGTTACTTTGATGACATGGGATCTTATAATAACCGGAGTGTAGGTGTGTTTCAGGTTCATGATTTCATGAAGCTTACGAAACTCGTGAAGTGAAAGGGTCATAGGATTAGGATAACTAATCATTATGATTTGTATCTAAGTGCAAAGCTAATTTCATGCTTCAAGCCACACACAACCCTAAAATATTCTCTGAGCATTTATTATAATATCTGCTGTTTCACTAATGGAAATTTTCAAAGTGAATCTTGTTATTGTTCTTCACTGATTACTATACTAAATTAGATCTATAATTTGTTCCGTGGATTATGTTTCCTTAAAAAATTAGATCATTAACTAATTTATGATTAGTTTTGGTCATGTGAGAAATTGCAAGACCTGACAAGTGGTATCAGAGCCATGGAGCTCAATTCATGCTAACTTGTAGCTATATAGAAGAAAACCCAAAGTGACATCATTTGTGCACTGTTCCATTGATGAATGACGTCAAAAGTGGTTGAACTTGCTGATTTCAGTCTAGTTAGCTGATTGTTGAGGTTTAAAAGTTTTCTATTCCTATATCTACTTAAATTCTTACTTTCTCTCATAGATCTTGGTCAGAATCCATTTTGCAATCATGCTTTGTTTTTGTTCTGACTTAATGTGTTCAGATTTGACTATGTTTTTCTAGATCCACTAGTTTTTTATTTTAATTTTGTGAAAATTTAGTTAAGTAATTAGGCTTAATCTATTTCAATACTTAAGAACAGATTAAAAATTTTAAAAATCTCTAAACTCATGAAATATGAATCCTGATCAAGAGGTATCTACTAACAAGATTCCTAGGTTGATTGGTCAGTCAAACTACATCCAATGGAATGTGATGTTTGAAGTAGTTATATACTATAATGATTTGAGACTTGGACATCAATCACTAAAGGACCATTCAGAAGAGATGCATCAATCCCATAAAACACACCGCTTGATCCTGGTGAGAGATTACTGAAGAAAAGAGATATAAAGCCTACATCTTTGATAAAATTGGGATTTTCTTGGGAAATTCTTAACAGTGTGCATCAACACTCTTCTACCAAGGCCATGGATGATGCTATTATAGATATATTTGAAATAAATAAAGAGGTGAAAGAAATAAATAAAGATAGATTGAAGCAACAAATTGATAGATTCCAATACATACCAGAAGAAATATTGAGTATATACTTAAGAGGTTTGTGAGAATAGTCAACGAGATAAGAACAACAGATCTTGCTATAACTGATTTTGAGTTAAGTGAGAAGCTTCTATCATCTTTGTCAAAATGAATGGTACACTGATGGTAAATTCGTCAAAAAGAAACCAAATTTCTCAACAATTAAGTTAGATGAAGTCATGTCAGTATTGCATGCAACTGAGCTAGAAATGATTAAAAACAATATAATTTCAAGAAAAAAAAACAAGCTTTCTTGTAGCAAATACTTTGATTGCACCTATAGGGGTAGAAAATGGTAAAGCACCTATGCAATACATCATTGAAGAGCTGATGGAAACAACTAAAATGCCAAAATCATATTTTGTGTCCAAAGAGAAACTCATCTGGATCAAGCCGGTAAAAGTTTCAAGTTCAGATGATTCAAGAACCAGAGTCAGTGACTACTCCCCAAGATCAAGCTATTCACACCCACATAGTCCAGATTATCAACCATTGTTCTCCATATTCACTGAATCTTATAGTGCTTTTGCAGCAAAGAATCTCATACACACACGTATTATTAAAGATGATTTTGGACAACTTGATGCTAATGATTTAGAAGATATGGACTTCAAATGGCAAGCTACAATGCTAGCCCTGAGCTTAAAAAGATTTTACAACAAAACTGGAAAATCAAAGTTTGCTGCCCAAGTCACAATATTGGTTTTGACAAATCAAAGGTTGTTTGTTACAATTGTTAACAACCATGACATTTTTGCCAGAGAATGTAACATGCCAAGACAATTCATCAATCAAAATCAAAATTTTAATAACAAAGGAAGAGAAAAAATTTAAAACCAGATTCCAGTTTATGCCCAATGCAAATCAACATTAGAACCAGTTTGTTCAAGCAAAGCAACAACAAAGAGGCAATAACTATCAATAGAACAACAATCAAAATTAGTTCAATAAAAACTTTCATAGAAGTCAAATTAATTAAAATCAGAATAGTTGATATCAATTTCAAGCAAACAATAACGACAATCAGAATGCTAAAAGAGGACAGCAACATCAAAGAAAATTTGCAAACATATGCTTACAACATTAAGATGGTGATTTTAACTAGAGCAATCACATTGCTGACATAGCTCAAGCCAATTGTGCCTTTATGACTCGCATTCAATCTGACTTAGATATCTCCAAAACCTTACTCTCCTAAATGTGAAACTTTAATAGATAAATTGACACAGGTAAATGGAAGATTAAGGTCTGAAATGGAATGTAAGAAAAGAACTATTGATGTGCTTAAATCAAGTGAAAAGAAATATGAAAAGGAAATTAAAGCTCTTGAAAATTATAAAGTAGAAGCATTCTATATTTAGTCAAAGCATAAATCAGAAGTTGATATTGTATACTGATGAAAAATTGGACGTGTGTTAAACTAAAAATACAAGTTGAATTCCTCAAGAACCTAGTATCTACAAGAAGTATTGTAGGAAAAATGAAAGAGGTAAAACAAGAATACAAGTACAAAGAGAGTACATCCACCATTTAATGATAATTATACTCTTAAGATTGATAAGCAGAAAAGGAAAACTTTCTTGAATCAATTCAAGATGTGTTTTATGATAGGAAAGAGATGGTTGACACATATAAGAATGTGTATATTGATGATAATGGAGAGTATCAAGTTTTAGATAATGACTTCAGTGATTCAAAGACTAACTTATCAGGTGAAGAGAGAGAATCAAACTCATCTGAAGAAAAGAAGGTCAAAGAGTCATCAAGTGATGAAGAAAAATCTGAAGGAAAGTGCTGCAATTGTGAACACACTCAAATTATAAATGGGATTAAGAATAAGAAATTCAACGACAACAAACCATTTAAGAGGATTCAAACTCATCCTTAGATCTATCATGTTGTCTCAAACCATGAAATCTTTGATATTTATAGTTGACCTCCAAAGCTATCAAAGAAGGATAGACCAAGTAAAATTTCGTATGACAAGAGGAATAGAAAATATCAAAAGAATTAAGATTCCAAAAAGTTTCAAAGGGTAGTTTACTTCAGTAAGAGAAGGTCAAGTTCTCGGTCACAATCAAAGTTAACTACGACATGAAAAAGAAACATCAAAGGTCGATTGGTTACAACCAACCTAGAGCAAGCAAAAGATTTTATCAAAAGTCAAGCATGAACAGAGGAAAATACTTACAACACAAGCTGCATAATTTGTTTGAACACTATGAAAACAAGTATCACTTTGGTTACTTGATGAAAAAGACAGTGTGGCACACACATTGTGATGTATATGGGCATCATGCAGTTACTTGTTGGTTTAAGGATGACGAAGTACCTACTGATTATCATGAGTCATACAAATTTGGGCAAGAATTTCTTATCATAAGAAGAAGTAGAGTGCCTATTTGTTAGTGTTTTATTTGTTGTCCGTAGTTGAACAAATAGGCTAGGGGTAGTTTAGTTAAAATTCTATGATGTAATATGCTCGTTCGCTAAGTGTGTTTAGTGAATGGAGTCCATTCTCTATATAATAAGGGCCATACGCTAATATGTTAGGGTATGGCAGCCCATTCGCTAGCCTAGGAATTACACACTAACATAGTACATCTAATCAACGTTTAATCAATCATTTCGAAGACTAGATCATGTGTATCGAATCTGCCATGGATTCTCACTATTAGAATGAAGAGCCAGAGTAAAGGGTTAAAAAGGAGTAAAGCAATGTGTTAAAGAAAAATCAAAGAAAGAAATTCATCAATTCAAGAAGATATGATGATTGCCTAATGGCATATGGTAATGAACCCAATGGATTGAGTTGGGTTAGAAAGAAGACCCTTGAAAGAGAATGGGTGATTTTGTTAATAATGAAATAGTTTTTGGAATTGTGGATCCAAAGGATTCACAAATTATTGCAAATAAGTGACTACAAGCCTCAAAGGCTCGTGTTTCTCCATACAACTTAGTCACTGTTTATATATGTAGGAACACTCAAGGGAAGTTGCTGATGTCTGGTACATTGACAGTGGGTGTTCCAACCAGATGACATATGACACAGGGTCACTTGTCAAATTTGAAGAAAAATACAAAGGACCAACTGCCTTTGGTAATGATGAAAATGGTGGGAAAATAGTCGGAAAAGGAATTTTGACCAATGGAACAGTGTCATTTGATAATGCCTATTATGTTGAAGAGCTACAGTACAATCTTCTGAGTGTCTCAAAAGTCTGTGATAAGAGTTACAAGGATTCTATTGATGACAACAATTGTTATATCTTGAAGTCTGAGTTTGCCATTCCAACTGACATGATCATGATGACTGCTCCAAGAAATGGAAATCTATATGAGCTGAACATGAAAGAACAGTTTCCAGAGGTGGTGCATGCTTTGTTTTCAAAGTAGAAGAAAATGAATCAAGGTTGTGGCACAAAAGATATGTCATCTTAATTTCAAGAATATGAACAGATTGGTTAAGGGTGAACAAGCTATTGGCTTGTTTTCAAAAAATTCTTTATTGAGTAAATGTGCATCATCACATATGGGTAAGCTGCACAAATTATCACACAAAACAAAGATTGTAAACTCAGTTGATCAAGTTCTAGAATTTCTGCATATGGACTTGTTTGGACCAGTGAGTGTCCCAACTATTGGCAAAAAGTCACATTGTCTTGTGATTATTGATAATTACTCAAGATTTACCTAGGTATATTTTATTGTTAAAAAGGATGAGACAACTGAGTTAATCAAGAGTTATATGCTGAGAACTTGAAAATCAGTCGGAGAAGAAGGTGAAGATCATGTGAAGTGATAATGGCATAAGTTCAAAAATGGAATTACGTGTGATTTATGCAATTCAAAAGGCATAATACAACAATTTTATGCCCCAAGAACTTCTAAACAGAATCATGTAGTTGAAAAAAGAAATAGAATGGTCATTGAAGCTGGCAGATTCATGATTGCAGACTCTTGTCTTCTAGTTATCTTTTGGGCTGAGGCCATTAATATTGTTTTTTATGTGCAAAGCAATTTTCTTTGGAACAAACATCACAACAAAAGTCCATATGAAATGTTGTTCAATAGGAATCCTTATGTGAAGTTCTTGAAGCTTTTTGTCTACAAATGTTCTTTATTGAACACCAAGAACTATCTTAACAAGTTTCAAGCTAAATTGTTGGAGTGTTTTTTGTTTGATATTCTACACAGTCTGAAGCATATAGAATGTATGTCAAATATCATTTGAGTGTGGTAGACTCATTTGACATTGTGTTCAATGATGTTGGTACACTCAAATGGTTGTTTGATATGGAGAAAGTAATCAAATCCTTCAAAATTTACCCTTAAGATATTGAACCTTGTTCTTATCGAACTTCATTTCCAGAAGCTAATTCTAAAAAAATCCAGATGACTTCGCCATGATTTGAACAAAATATAGAACAAAAGGAGTTGATTTAGTGTTTGATTTCTTTCTAACACGTAGTGATAATGAGAAAGAGGCACCAGATATTACTATTGATAACTCAGATGATAATCCATATGTTGTTGTCAATCAGCTATTTAACATCCAACTTTTGTTAAATAGTAATAACAGAAAGTTTTGTTATTAATTGTGTGTCGTTAAATTAGTTGTATGTTAAGTGTTTGGATAAGAATTGGAATTGTGAGTGGGTTGTGGGGCCCATAGACCCTGTATATATAATCCAACCCATCCTTCCTTTCACCACTTTCTTTCCTTTCATCACACAAACCCACTCAAGAACACACACTTTCTCTCTACATTCCGGATCCAAATCCGTGTAAAAAAAAGGAAGAATCTCGTGTTTGAACACCGTTTAAACAACAAGAATCACGTCCATATCCTCGAGTCGTCTCGGATCCTAACCGAACCCGAAGCTTTAAATGGTTAAGTTTTTAGTCAGTTTCGACATGCAAACTGATAGGATGATAGATCGGACTATGAAATGTAAGAAAAACACAAACTTGGTGAGTTATAACCTCATGGGTATGTTATAGGATAAAAAGGTGATGTTTGGTCTATGAGAAATACGGGTTCAGGATCAGGAGCATGGGATCAGAATGTGCCGAAAGTTGAGAAAGAGTAAAATCAGGTCCTAAGGAAGAGTCACGGAGTAAAATAGCTTTAAAATGGCAAAAAGGATGTAAAAAATGGGTTTTTCGCATGAGAAGCGAACTTCCCATGAGAAGCGAAATTCCATGAGAAGAGAAATTCCCATGAGAAGCGAAATTTCCATGAGAAGAGAAATCCCCATGAGAAGCGAAATTCTTCCTTGCGAAATTCCATGACCCCCGTTAGTTGAGGGTTTCATTAGCATAGATATAAGAGATACTAGTAATAGATAATTGACACGCATAATGTATTGTACAGTTAGCCGTGCACAACTAAGGAAGGGTATTACAATTAACGGTGAGAGAAACCGACTCCAGGTGAGTTCTAGCGCCTTTATCTGTTATGTTTTCGGGGCTGTGTGCATACTCCTATGTGGTAGATAATACACTTACTTGATTGGTGAGTGTATGATACGTGTATGATTGTGTATTGAATGTATTATGTATATATATTTATAACTAGAAGATATGTAAAAGTATGCACGTATGATCAAGGTAAGGTTATTCGAGATAGAAGGGACCAGACCCTTATAATATTTGAGATGTTAGGGACCAGAACCTCATAATGTCTGTGATGATAGAGACCAGACCCTCATAATATCTGTGATGTTAGGGACCAGACCCTTATAATATCTGTGATGTTAGGGACCAGACCCTTATAATATCTATGATGTTTAAGATAGAATAGCTTATGGTATACCATAGGGTTATATGAAAGAAAGTATGTAAGAACGTATGCATGTATGTAAAGTATTTATGAAAGAAGAAATAACAGGTAAGGTATGAATACGTATCTTCGGACACGTATGAGTAAGGATATGAATTTAATGTATGTTAAATGATTAACTAGAACTCACTCAGCGTAGCTGACTTTTAGTATTCACGCAGGAAAATAGGTTGAGGCAGCTGGCTTGAGGAGGGAGACACATGGCGTGAACGGAAGAGACTGGCATCTACAAATGTAACGCCCGTTAATTTAGGTTCAAGAGATTAAGGCTTGAAAAGTATGTATAATTCTCGGGATTTATCCGACGTGTCTCGGAAGCTTTTACGTCATCTCGGTACGTTAAACCATTTAACTTTTCTTCCATAATGCCTTATACTTCAATTTGGAGGGACTTGGATGTAACTTTTTTTTTATATCATAAAACAAAACAAACCCTAACCCTAACTCCTACCAGCTGCGATCGGCCGAAGAACAGCCCCCCCTGCTCGTTTTTCTTCTGCCCAACCAAGTTTTAGCTGTGAAAACTTCAATTCAAGGTCGGTTTTATGATTCCCCATGTCTTTTACACTTTAATTGATCATATTAACGCGCTTATTGGTCGTTAAGGTTGAGTTTTAATGATAACAGTTTGCTGACAGATTCGTATACGTTTATTGTAGGGTCTGTAACGCGATGATAATCCATTGTTTTTGATCTATTCTTGATTCCATGATGTACTACTTTGAGTCTAGTTTCCAGAAAGGTATAATACGTAATTTTTGGACGAGATTTGAATGGTTTTTATGAATTTATAAAATCGAGTGTCAAAGCTGATGCAGGATGACGGATTTTGGTCTGTCTTCCCAACGTCATAACCTTTTTTTGACAGGTCCAAATTGGTTGGTTCTACTTCTGGAAGTTAGTATTTTGAGTTAGGAACCAAACCCAATTGGAATCGTTTAATTTGGTTCGGTAATGAATTTTATAAAAATAAAACCATTTTGTTGCACATTAAAATAGCTTCACGTATATTGCTGTGTTGGAGGAATTTTTATAATTTTTGTGTCCAATAGAAAAATATAATAAAAATATTTTAATAAACCTAAGACATTTATTAAAATCTGGTAAAAATTTAATAATTTATTTCAAAGGTTATCCTATGTAATTAAATGCATCTTCGCATGCTAAAATCTACACGTTTTACTCGTTATTAATCGATAAGTTCGTTTTAGGCTTAACTGGTGGATTTGGTTAGTTGAAAGGTTTTTAGGGGCTGAGGTAAAGTAATTGGGCCTTGGGCCAAGTTGTTGGGCCTTGGGCCAAGTGTTGGGCCTTGGACCAAGTTGTTGGGCCTTGGGCCAAGTGTTGGGCCTTGGGCCAAAGTGTTGGGCTTGAACGGCCCATTAGGCAAGAGTGTTCTTACGGTCTAGTTTAGTAACGCGTTGTGTATAATTTACAGGCCCTTGCTTGTGATTGTGAACTTAGGGATTTCCTAGCTCGTCGTAGGTGTTCGATTGATTTCAGGTGAGTTCATGATGCCCCCTTTTAACTCTTTTTAAATTTTGGGCTAGCATGCACACCTAAGTGTTTTCTTACTTGATGAAATGTTTTAAACGATTTTATATAGGCTTGCTAGTATATGGTAGGCCTTGGGATGTTATATATATATATATATATATATATATATATATATATATATACACACGTTATTGCTTGGCCTATATTTGGCGATGTTGTAGTCGTTTCGACTACTGATGTTGCGTATGCCTACTTTGTGTTTGCATGCGTTGATGTTACGTGTTTGGGTTGTATGTTTGCTCAACCCTGATGTTATACGTGAATGTTATATATATATATATATAATATATATATATATATATATATTGTTATATATATAGGGATGTACTTGAAAGGATGTTTATATATACATTTTGTATATGTATGTATGAGGATGTTTAGTTTTCGGTAATGATGATTTAATGGATGCACTCTTTTGTTTTTAAACTATTGGTATGACTATCATAATTGTTACTACTGATATTATTTACTTAAAACTTGAACTCACTCAGCTCAAGCTGACTTTGTGTGCATGTTAGTGTGAGTTTCAGGTTAGGAAGAGGATGCTTACCGCTTGGACGTGCTCGAAAACTACTTGGACGGTTGAAGGCATAACTAGTCGGAGATTAATACGCAAACTGTTTTCTTTCATTTAAATTATGGTTTTGGGAACTTGGTTTTAGTACTTGTGATTTTTCCGCTGTTTATTACTCTGAAACGATTTTTAATAAGATGAAATTGTTTGACTTTAAATTTTTGAGAATTTTTGGATATGATTACCAACTGTAGGATTCCCGGGATTCGAGGTCTTACAACAAAGAAGTGTCATGACTGTTTTAATTAATGTTTATGGAAAGACAATTTGTATGTTAAGACAAAAATGAACGTTTTGTAATGTGATGTTTAAAGTTTTAAGTTATTCCGCGAAAGTTTTAATTAACTCTGATTTTAGAATTGTGTTTATTAGTAAATCCAACACCAAAGTAGGGTTACCGGGAATTGGGCCTTACAAGCTAAGTAATGTGCATGTCAATAATAATGAAGGCTCAAGTTCATTAAGTGTTGAACAGTCAATTGATCTTCCTAATCAAAAATCACACAATTCTTGATAAATGAATCACTACAGGCACTATTATAGAAATACGAGTTGACAAAGATCATCTAATTGTGAATATTATTTGTGATCAACATAAAAGAATTACAAGAAGTTAAAATGAAAGTACCAATATTTGCATGTTCTCTTTCTTCATCTCATAAATAGAGCCAAAGAACTTTGATCAAGCTCTCAAAGACAAAAGTTTTGTTGAAGCAATGCAAACTTACATAATTAAAAGATTTAAATGTATGGCAGCTTGTGGATTTACCTACAGGAAAGTATGCAATAGGTACTGAATGGGTTTTCATAAATAAGAAAGATAAAAGGGGTATTATTATAAGGAATAAAGCAAGATTAGGTGCACTAGGATGTTCACAAGAAGAAAAGGCACTGATATTGATAAGGTCTATGCTCTAGCAGCTAGACTTAAAGCAATTAGGATTTTTCTTATTTATGTTGCATTAAAGAACGTTATACTTTATTAGTATGCTAATTCAACATTTTTGAATGGTAAGGTGGAATAAGAGGTTTATGTGACATAACCTCCAAGCTTTGTAGATCCTGATTTTCCATATAAGGTCTACAGGCTAAATAAGGCATTATATGGACTACATCAAGCTCCTAGAGCTTGATGTGATGAAAACTTCACATTTACTTTCTAATGATTTTTGCATAGGGGAAATAGACAAAACCTTGTTCTACAAGAGGAAGAGACATGACTTTTTGTTGGTACAAGTTTATGTTGATGACATTATTTTTGGGTCCATTGATGAAAACATGTGTAAATAGTTAGAGTAATGACCTCCAAGTATATGATGAGCTAAACAAGTCAACTAATTTACTTCAAAGGAATACAAGTTGAACAAAAGGCTAATGGAATTCATCAATAATACTTAGTTTTCCCATGAAATCATTTCAAAGTTCAAGTATTATGATTGCTAGATTGCTGGAACTCCTGTAGATACACCAGAAAAGATGGTTGTTGATGAAAAGGGGGAGCCAATAGATTAGTATGAATACAGAGCCAAAATTGGATCTCTTATGTCTCTTACATCTTCAAGACCTAATATAATGCTTGTTGTATTTGTGTATTCAAGATTTCAAGCCAATCCATAAGTCTATCACTTGATTGCTGTCAAAAGGATATTTAGATATTTAAAAGGAAAACCAGCCTTGTATTTGGTATCCTAAAAAACAATCATTTGATTTTTATGATTATGATGACATTGATTGTGATGGCTGTAATCTTAAAATAAATCCACAACAGGGGGATGTCAATTTTTAGGAGGAAGACTTGTAAGTTGGCAATGCAAAAAGCAAAGTACTGTGTCAATCTCAACTGATGATGCTGAGTATGTGACTGTTGTTGCATGTTGTGCACAAGTGCTTTGGATTCAGAACCAACTACTAGATTATGGTTTGAATTTCTTATCTACTCCTATTTATATTGGCAACACTACTGGTATGTTTCATTGTGAAATATTCTATAAATCACTATGGTACTAAGCACATTGAGATTAGGCATAATTTTATTAGAGATTATGATAAAAAGACACTGATTTAAATGAGAAGGATTGATGCATCTGAAAATTTGGCTAACTTATTCAACAAACCATTTGATAAAAACTAGATTCACTTTTTTCTTAGATTAGTAGGGATGATTAATTCTGATGAAGTCTTATCAGTTATATGTGCTATGTGCCTTGTGAGATGCTATTAGCTTCATTTGCTGATTAATACTTCTTGATGTGATCTATCATGTGTAATTATGTGTATATTTGCTTTAAATTTCAAAAACCTAACAAGATTTTGTATTTATTGAGTTTTAATTCAGAAAATGCAATTTGAGTTTCGAAGTCTAGGTTATACATTTTGTGTTTTCAAAAGTAAAATTATAAAAAACATTTAAAAATGTGTCAAAATGATGATTGCTGAAGCATCATTATGTGTAAAACGATAAATGATAGAAAAGTTTCATGTAACTGCTTAAAAAGTAATAAATATTTGTGAAACTTGGAAATATGATTCAATAGATATGGGAAACGATAGAGCATTGGCTAGTTGTACCTAGCACATGGATATGATATGCTATAAGAGCAATAAACTCATATCTGATGTGCTTGATAGGCTTTTCCTGTTAAATAAGAAGTGTTGGGATATAAAATTAACAACTAAAAAATCTAGTGGTTTTACATTTTGAAAGTATGTGCATGTCTCAATATACATCTTTCCAAATGATAGGAAGAAATACAATTACCCAGTTATACACAAGTTTTTTAGTGTTTGGTCACCATGTAAAGAAAAATCAAAGTTTACAGCAGAAATAAACTGCAAAAGTGCTTCAAAGTTCAAAGATCAACACAAAATTGTTGATAATGTCCAAACATAGATGGGTATATTAGAACAACTTGAGGTGGGGCAATAAGTTTGGAAGAAGTAAGTCCTAAACACCTTGAATGAAGGCGTGTTAGACCGAACTGCGTGGCAGGTAAGTCCATTGTTCAACCTTAAATGTTTGTATATGTTTACAAACTTCTCAAAATGTGTTAAATTTTGTTGTGTTTAAAAGTTTGCGACCATGCATTAGGGGGGTGAAGTCAATTTGGGGTAATCCCGAGAAAGCAGAATAAGCCTTGATAATAGATATGAGGCATCATCTTTCTAACTAGTTGGGACCACACTTGATTTATGCTTAATAATATCTTAATCATATCATAAGGTGATGAAATACATGTTAAGTTTAAAGTGGACCAACATATCAGCAATCAATCAAACTTATTTGTTGTTGTAATTGCTGAAATAGAAGTGTTAAAAAAGGAAGATAAATTGGTATATTTCCTAAAAGGTATTTTTTCTGAAGTAAAATTCAAGAGTTAAAGTTGAAATATGATCTTATTTCACTAAGTCTTCAAAACCCTTTATTTAAAAGTGTCTTAGTGTAAAAGTATTCAAAAATGTATAGAAAGTGTGTAATTTATGCATTGGTGTAAATACCAGTATCAAGGTGCATCTTCATCTCTAAAATACACGATGTATAAGTTCGAGTGGATGGTATTAGCTATGAATGTATGGAAATTTTCTCGAGTACTCTGTCCGATTCTTTATTATTCTCGAGTATAGCACTTCTTTGCGAATAGATGTGTTAAGTGATTATCTGTTGACAATTGTGGTTGTAAGAATGTGTTTGCCAAATATGCCAAGTCATTTATTCACAAATACTTCATTTATCTATGTAGAACATGTGTTTGTTGTATAAGATTTTTCTAAGTATCTTGTGATTTAGTTCACGAGTAGATTAGTTTGTTCATGAGCGCATGTGCTCACTAGCTACTAGGTATATGTGTCTTGATATTTAGCTAAGGCAAGATATGTTCGTGAGTTCTATTCATGAATATATGTTGTATGTTATATATTACGAATAGATGTCATTTATCTTATATACCATGTGTTCGTGAATACTTCTTCGGAAAGATTAATTGTGTTTGTAAGAATGTGTTTGCCAAATATGCCAAGTCATTTATTCACAAATACTTCATTTATCTATGTAGAACATGTGTTTGTTGTATAAGATTTTTCTAAGTATCTTGTGATTTAGTTCACGAGTAGATTAGTTTGTTCATGAGCGCATGTGCTCACTAGCTACTAGGTATATGTGTCTTGATATTTAGCTAAGGCAAGATATGTTCGTGAGTTCTATTCATGAATATATGTTGTATGTTATATATTACGAATAGATGTCATTTATCTTATATACCATGTGTTCGTGAATACTTCTCCGGAAAGATTAATTGTGTTTGTGAGAATGTGTTTGCCAAATATGCCAAGTCATTTATTCACAAATACTTCATTTATCTATGTAGAACATGTGTTTGTTGTATAAGATTTTTCTAAGTATCTTGTGATTTAGTTCACGAGTAGATTAGTTTGTTCATGAGCGCATGTGCTCACTAGCTACTAGGTATATGTGTCTTGATATTTAGCTAAGGCAAGATATGTTCGTGAGTTCTATTCATGAATATATGTTGTATGTTATATATTACGAATAGATGTCATTTATCTTATATACCATGTGTTCGTGAATACTTCTCCGGAAAGATTAATTGTGTTTGTGAGAATGTGTTTGCCAAATATGCCAAGTCATTTATTCACAAATACTTCATTTATCTATGTAGAACATGTGTTTGTTGTATAAGATTTTTCTAAGTATCTTGTGATTTAGTTCACGAGTAGATTAGTTTGTTCATGAGCACATGTGCTCACTAGCTACTAGGTATATGTGTCTTGATATTTAGCTAAGGCAAGATATGTTCGTGAGTTCTATTCATGAATATATGTTGTATGTTATATATTACGAATAGATGTCATTTATCTTATATACCATGTGTTCGTGAATACTTCTCCGGAAAGATTAATTTTATTCTAAGTCGTTATGTGTTCGTGTGTAATATGTTTACTAGTGCTTTAGGACTTAAGTGATTTGTTAGGGCTTATACAGTATATATCTGTGTTTTGTCATATTCGTGTTTGTATGTTTGTTAATTTTTAGGAGATGTTAAAAAAGGGATACTTAGTCATTTTTATAAATACTTCTCTCTCTTTGACTACTCAACGATTGTACAAACCAAACCCTGACTTCTCAAACTCAAAATTACCTGCAAAATTGAACAAACCCTTGAAGAATCTCGGTAAAATTAACATCAATTTAATTATCTGACAACGGTTGTGACGATTGAGGGTTTCAATTTCATGATGAACTAACTGGTAGATTTTGTTTAGGTCTATGGCACTCAAGATATAGGTTATTTGGAGACTATTTCTCTTCGGATCCTTGCTTCGTATATCTTGTATTTGACATTTGTCTAATCGGTTTGCGTATGTGTTCACTTTTGTAGAAATGGCATTGAAATTCTTAAAGAACCATAGCATGCGAGCTTTATTGAAGATAATGGATGATAATCAAGCAAATGCAGGCATCATCAGATGTTACCAACATCAAACCTTGCATTTTCCTTTACTAAAGATCGTCCAGTTTTATAGAAATGTGTGTTTTGAAAAACTGCCACTTATTGTTATACACCAGAAAGGATTGTGGTAACAGTTTAAGCCCATGAAATTGAAGTTGATGAGGTAGTAATTAGAAGGGTGTTGAGACATCAAGATGATTTTGAGGTTTCGGAATATTCATCCTCCAGATTATTAATGTTATTTGGGAGTTTGGGATATCCATGACATAAGCACAATGGTCAATTTCCAAAGGGCATGTTCCCTGGAGAATTTAGATACCTCAGTCATCATGTGCTTCACAGTGTGTCATCATCAAGAAGGGCTGGTTGGACATTATTGCGTCAAGAATTGGGGTCTGCTACTGCTTCAATAGCATACAGATAGCGATTCAGTTTTTCAAGAATGATATTCATTGTCATGGCTTGAAATGCAAAAAAACAATGAAAAATTCTTGCAATATGCAAAGGTTCTTGCACATAATAATTAAGGATTTATGGCAAGAAGGAAGTGAAGGAGAACTAATGAGATTAAAAGATCTAGATGTGTTTAAGAAATTATACAAGGTGATTGCCACAAGTAAATTTGATGAAAGATTGCCATATGATCGATTTCCATGGTTGATCAATTCTGAGCACAATGGTGATTTGAAGTATCAGCTTAACCACAACCAACACTACCACCAGACTGGGATGAAAGAGATTTTGAAGAATCTGAAGTCAGAAAAGAAAGTTCTATTGGTGCATTTTGGTATGTTAGTAGTTCAATAGGTTTAATGTTTGTCTTGTCTTTAATAAACAATATGTTTGTTTGTGTTTTGTGTTCAAACGGTTTGGGTATAGGCGAAGTTGTAGGTTAAACGAAGTTGTGATAACTTCGCCTATTATAAATAGGAGAAGACATGTAATATATAAAACATATCTTCGGCCTAGGGTTTAGTAGTTGTTCATTTCTAGCTGTGATAACCTATAGCGTATTGAAAGATATAGAGCTATTATTCAATACAAAGCAATCGTTTGGTTTAATCATTGTTTATATTTTTCTTGTTTGTGTTAATACTCGTAATCAAATACTAAGGGGATTCCGCACCCTTAGAGTTTTTGGTATCTTCTGTAGCGATCCATTCCAAGGACCTATAATAGGTATCGAAGCGTTAATCTCTTAATTATGTGGTTCGGGAGTATCACACGAGTATGATAACTTGAACAGCGGATTTTTCAAAAGTTTCATGTTCACTACACACTCAAAATTACATCCATAGCCTACTTCACCCACCAAACATCCCTACAAAATCCTACATTCAAAAACACAGCCAAAAATCTAATGACCAATTTTTCCAGCCGTCACAGCGATGTTATTTTCTAGTGTTTCCATTGCTAATTTGAAGTTATAACAGGCGAGGTTATAATAAGCGAATTTCTAACATGAGAAGTTTGTACTAGATGAAGTTGTTCAGAACTTTTGACTATACGAAGCTAACCAAATCCTTTGACCAAGCGAAGTTGACCAAATCCATTGACCAGGCGAAGTTGCATTAACTTCGCTTTCACTGATACTCAAGCGAACTTAAAAACTATTTGAACCATAAACTTAACGAAATTTTTTGTAACATCCCA